>NC_072732.1:103989809-104214793 GCF_026930045.1 Uloborus diversus
TTTACTTGCCCACGGCTGATTAAGCCTCATATTGCTAAGTGCTCAGATTGCCTCTGACTAAATAACAAGTTTTAAAATCATATACATTTTTGTGACAGAAATATTTTTAAAAAATGTAACTTAACATACCTAGAAGCTTTAAAAAGCCAAAAGCATCAAGTTGCAAATATCAAATCTACAAGCGACAACAGTAGAATGCATTCAATATCCACCAACAGAAAGTACCAAGTTGCAGCGCTTAGTTAACTTGTGGAATAAAAATTTAAAGCATCACCATATTACCAAATTCATTAAAGTCATGAAACATAAGCCCTAAGGGAGTTCGCAAATTGTGCTGTTGCTGTCATTTATTATGCCGTTCAATCGAACAACGTTACAACGTAATTCAGTTAAACATGCTTAGATCTCCAATAGAATTGATTAAACCGAGTGCTTGGCCCGTTTTGTAATTACGTATCCTCAGCCTAAAGGCTTTAGTTAATTAAATGCTGATTAAGGCAAACAACATGCCCCTTTTGTTTGTGGTACCTGCATCCATATCTCACGGATTGCAAAATGAAATGAAGGTAAAAATAAATAAACTGATGGTGAAAACTTTTGTTCGTCAAGAAGATAGCCTTTGATTCTATTTCAGTCGTAAAATATTGGCAGAAATATTTTATCTGAATATTTAAGTACACAAATAATTTTAAAATTTGAGGTAAAGAAATCTATCTATGTTACAGAACGGAAGACTCTATGCATAAATTTTTCTTTCAATAACCAACTGGCAAATATATTTGGTGGGTAAAATATTTTAACGAAATGCTTTACATTTCGAATAGATTAATAACTAACTACTATATCATAACACAATGGATACGAACGAATGTAAGATAAAGATGGATGTACGTTATTCAAATCTTTTATTTGTTTATTTTATTTTAATTATTATTTTTTTAAATTTATATTCTTTTTACCTTACTTTATTTATTTACTTATTTAATTTTCTAACTTTTTTTTAAAATTTGAGTTTAAAGAATTGACTTGCTGTTTTGCTGAAAGTTATAGTGCAAAATGTGATTTTTCAAACACAATTTTCGAAAGAAAAATATCAGCTAAGAAGGGAGCATTACAACTGTTCAAATTTAATCACCGAATACGAAATCAGCTTTAACTTAAATACTTAAATGCATTCTGAACGACTTCTTAAGTTTTTTTTTTTCCAAAACGGAAATCGAAATATTTCTTCATTTAGGCAAGTAGTTGCTTCAACTTTTTTTTGTGTATTTTTATTTTGAATACGTGCAAAAACATTCGCAACAACCTTATTGCAAACTTCAGAGAGGTTTGATTTTTTTTATAAACATCAACATCTTCCAAATGCATAGCTTAGTTTTTTTTCTCCTAGAGAGAGTTAATACGTTTTTTAGAAACCTAGACTTCTAAGAGAGCTGTGATTTTTTTGTGAGAAACTTTAGAGGGACGCCGTTTAAAAAAAGTACTCTCCAAACTCTTTACTGTTTTCTTTCTTTTTTTTACATTCAATATAATTAAAAATTACACTAATTCTTTCGCTTTATTAAAGTAATAAAAAGATTGAAAACTGTTTAAACTATCTCCAAGACTTTTCGATGAAACAATAAACAAAAGACACGTTCAATATTCTTAAACGTGTAGTTCGAAGAATGGTATATAAAAATTGTGATTATGCAGTATTCCGATTTTTTAAAAAATCGAAAGTTTGTTTTGAAAATTACAGTACACAAAGAAAGAACATTGTATTTTACAATAAAACTTGCATTGAAACATTATTTTTTACATTTGGCAGTAAATTTGGGTCTTCCAAAACAAATGGAAAATTTTCTTTTTTTTTTCTTTTTTTTTTTCATAAAGCAAAGTGAAAAATAAAATATTTCTCTCATGAAATATTTTTCACTCGATTGCAAAATTGCGATACATTTGATCAAAAGAATCAGTAAATAAACGGTAGAATGACTAAATGAAAATATAATGAAACAATAAATGAATAATTAAATGAATAAATCAATTAAAATATGAAGAGAAATTAACGAACAAGAGTCAAAGAATGAATGAATAAGAAAATAAGTGAATGAATTAATAAATATAACTGAATTACTAAATGAAGGAATGCAAATGAATTAATTAATAAATGAAAACGCTAGTGATTTACATTACATGATTGAGTGAATAAATGAAAAGAACTATTTCACTTTGCCCTGCATGTACTTGACTAATTGTACAATTTATTTAAAATACAAATTAGCTTAATATTAACTAAATTAATACTGCATTGATTATTAGAAGGTCTCAATTAATACTAAACATGTTAATAACAAGAACGTTATCATTTTATAGTAATAAAAAAAATTTTGATTTACAACAAAATATTACAATATGAGTACCAATTTTTTTAAATTGACTTTATTACCAAACGTTTTAATCTTTGGCGGTATTTTTTCCCTGATTGCAGTAGACTACATATGGTACTATATAATTAAAATAATACCAGATAGGAGGAACTAAAAGCTGAGGAAATATTTTACCATTTCACTTTGCCCCGATACGAGTATTTCACTTTGCCCCATGTTCCCCTACTTAAAAAGTAAATCTTGGTGATGAGTTGTAAAATTGTGCTGGACTCTTTCTACACAGAGCTGTAAAAAAATTCATGTTAAGATATCTTCTTTTTGCTCTTAATTTGTTTGTTGAGAAAATCTTTCCATGTTAAAAATTATGGCACCAATAAAGATATTTAAATCTAACAATATAACATCCTTCGTTGTATATATTATTTATTCATTTATTTTTAATTTGTTTAGTTATTTGTTGATTTCTGTTTATAAAAATAATTTTGCCTGAGAATTGTTTTATAGAGCATAGTTTAATTTGTATTTTTACATTACCCAGTGTCTAAAATGTTTTTCGAGAAAAGGTAAGCAAGAATAAAAATTAACAGTGGGAAATGTAACAATAAAATCGTGTCAAAGCACTTTAAAACTTATGTGATATTTGTCCTTCATTTGTCAGTACATATTTTCTAGCTTGTTTTTAATTCGTATAAGAACAGTTTTTCTTTCGTAATAATTTAAATATTTAAATATTTCGGTAAAAAATACAAATTTATGGGGTTTAATGTCAAAATTAGCACATGTGAGGATTTATACGTTGAGAACGAGTAATCGTCTATAGTTGATTTAATTGAGATACACATTTGGACAAGAGATATGAAGTGCTACACTTAAAAGTAAGAGCATAGTAGACTCTCTTTATTCTGAACCCTCATGGGACCGAAAAAAAGTCTTCAGATTATGGGAGTGTTCATTGTAAAGGGAGAAGGAATTAATTCATATGAGGCTGCGAGAAGCAAAAGGATGCAAGTGGACATTTTCAAGTTATAAAAGTAAAACGTGTATAAAGATTACGTCCTAGGTAGACTTTAATTGATTTCTTTTTCTAAACCATGCTGTACAGCAGCACCTACCATTGCTACTAGTACTATCTCTAGCCCCAAGAGAGAGGAGGAATTCACCTATCATTTGCACTGGTTATTTACAAATTTTTAATATGAGGTAGTGAGAAGCAAAGGGCTGCAAGTGGCAAAATTAAAAATTTGGAGACAACCAATACAAATGGTAGGTGAACCCCTCCTCTGTCTTGGGGAAAGAGATAGTACTAGTAGTCCTGGTAGGTGCTGCTGTACAGCATGGTTTAGGAAGAAAAGTTCAATGAAAGTCTTCCTAGGACGTCGTCTTTATACGCGTTTTACTCAAAACTTGAAAATGTCCACTTACATCCTTTTGCTTCTCACAGTCTCATATGTGCTTCCGGGGCTATAAACATGTTCAGAATATCGGGGTGTTCACATTAGAGATTGTTCAGATAGAGAGAATCTACTGCAGTATGTTTAATTATTCTGACTCTATTATATTCCAAAAATTACAACACACATATATGATGTTACAGTTTTCTTTGAAGATAAGTTTTATTGCCTTAAAACATATTGTCACACAACTGTATTATTAGTTGGCGCAAAATCAATTTATAAATAATTATTGAATCAGAATAGCAGATGGCTAGTGTTGCGAAACAAAAATATTTTCTGTTTTTCTCTTGCCAAAAGGGTTTTAGTAAATACAAAAAAAAATGAATACCCTTTTGCTGCATTACATTTCAAAAGTATAACAACTTGAAATTTTGCTGATATTTTAGGTAAGGTATGAAATTTTGCTTAAAAAATGACTTATAAAGTTTGAGAAAGTAGTTATATTTTATTAAGCTACCTAAAGCGCTGTAAAATACCTAAGCAAATTTTCTTTTGTATAAAATCTTCTAATATTTTAATATATCCAAGAAATCCTTCTAAACTTCAAGAATGAATATTATTCAGAGACTTCAATGTCATTTTATCAATTTGATGGGAAAAGAGAAAATTTTTAGATCTTTTGAATACCCTAAAAAGCCCAACGGCTGTTCTGCAAGATAGTGTTGAAAGTATTGTAAATCGAAGAGGGCGAGATGAATAGAAAAGTAATAAAAGCTAGCTTTAGGGTTCGTTATACGAAGAAAACATTTTAAGACACTTCTGAAAGTTAATATGCTTCCTCAAGTCTTCTTAATAGAGAACATTGAAATTTTATTTCTATCACAAGTAGTGAATTTTAATAAGATGCTAGCTTTTTCATAAAAGATTTTTATTGAAATCTAGTGACTGTGGTTATACGTTGAAGAATTTCATAGTTGATGATCGAAAGCTATATCAACTCGGGGCGAAAAATTTTACTTTTTATTTTCATTCGAACTACGTAACACTTCACTACGCACTGCGCTACGTAATTTAGTACTTTGAGAAAAATATAAAGCCTTTCAAACTGGTTGGGATCTGCCAAAACTTAAAAATGATAGTATGTCAGCAAAACTAATTTTTATCTGAAACGAAAAATAAAAAATGTTCCTCATCTAATCATTCGTTTCGTGAAAATGTAAAATAAATGGAAAAATGTATTGAAAAGACCAAGTACACTGTAGATCAGTGGTATCCATCCTGTTTTTTTACCCAAATGCCGCACCGCATTTCAAAATTATTCCCACGGCAAGAATACATATAAAACTTGAAAATATGAAAAAAATTCTTAATAGCATAAGAAAACATAAAAAATGAAGGAAAATTATAAACCAAGAATTGATGTTAACTAATGCTTAAATTAATTATTGTATCTGTTTTCCAGAAAACCAATTTCCGAGTAATTGGCACCGACCTGCGAGTCATTGAGACTCTTTTCATTTGTAACATTGAACAAAACAATGAGTCACAATGGTCGGCTTCGCGAATTACAGTTTGGAAAACACTAGATAATGATGAATTTACAACATTGAAAATTTCTCTAATGTGAGATACTCAAACAGAGGCCCAGAAGGATATTTATTGAAAATTCAAATGAAACAAACTACTTTGTGTAGTTAATTTCATCAGTAACATTACGTTTTGCATTAGTTTTTCACCCATCAACCAGAGCTGTAATACAAACTCTTCTTAAGATATTTTTAGCTACCAGCGTAAAGATATATTCAGTTTCTATGTGTGATGATTTACCTACAGCTCGGTCATGGCTATTCTAGAGTGATGAGCTAGCTCAAAGCAAGGGTAAAACTAGTCTCTGGCAGCTGTAGCTGTTTGGAAATTGCTTGCTATTTATCATATGTTTCGTAATGCTAAACTTCATATCATTTACTCTGCTTATCCAACACAATACTACTCATTCCGAAGAAATGAATAATCATATAATCAATAAACATATATTAAGTAACTTTTCTTGAAAAATAAAGGTTTTAACTTTAAAGGCATAACACTTAAAATTGAAAAAAAAAAAAAAAAATCGTACTTATAAAATGTTATGTAATTGGATTAGACTAACTGTACTGACGGATGTACTTTAAAATTACTTTTTCAATAATCTCTTTAGATTTTTTTTCCCTTCGTTTTTACATTTTGCCATCCTTTTATGAATGAAAAGACGGGAGAAAATCCATTTTTGATAAAATTGATCTGGATTTTTTTTCCTAAAGAATTTAATCCTTAAGTCATGTTATTTGTGAAAAAAGATGACAGAGCGGGGCAAAAAATATTGAAAAATGTTTTTATACCTACTTTTGTCATAGACGTTTCTGCATTTAAAAATGAAAAAAAAAAAAAAAACATGTTAATCCTTTTACTATAAGACCAAATAAGTTTAAGGAAAATTTTCTTTCAAAATACTTCTTTTCCTTACAGAAAGTGTTGTGTTTACAAGTGTAACTCAAATTAAGATTCTTCAGGAAAGTGTAAAATGTCCATTGTTTCGATAAAGTCGCTCAGTAGAAACGTCAATTGTTTAAATATAGATGCAAACATTGTTTAAAAGCTTGTATTTACGATTTTGATGATGATATTCTTTACAAAACTATATTTTTTAATGCTTAAAGATCGTATATTCAAAACATTCAATTCTATTTTAAACTCCAAATTTATCCAATTCTGTTTCTCGTATTTACATTATAAAAGATGAATTAGTGCCTGATGGTTATCATTAAAGAAAAAGCAATTGAAGTCCATTAATACTTGAAAAAAATAGTGCACCCACTTACTAGGAATTCAGTTGACCATTGACTTTAGCAATGAAGGAAAAAAGTTGTTGTAAAGAATGAATTCACTGATATTATGCTGAGTTTCACTCGGAGAAATTTATCGCAAAGATTCTTCAATTGCAAAAGAAAATTTGTCATTTGTGACGGTTTTTTTTTTCTTACTGGGTCAAAAACTCATGCTGAAATAGCACAAATTCTTTTCAATTAGACTTTTTGTTTACTCGGATGGTTACTCTTTTTGTCATTGTGGAGCCATTTCGCCAAATCTGACGAAACTGTGGTAAATTCTGAGCATACGTCTCTAAGAGTGTTTACAAATACATACTTAAAACTTTTTTAAACTTATTTTGAAAGGATACGATACTCGAAATTGTAAATTATCAACCTGGGTGTTTATTTGTTTTTAATTTTCACTACTACATTAAAATTTATGATTCATTCCATATTTATCTCAGGCAATTTAAATACATCAGTTATTTAAAAAACACTGCTTGTCAAATTAGAAAATAAAGAAGAATTTTAAAAAATGTCCACTTAAATAATTTTTATAATCTACAAAAAAAAAACGTCTGCAAAGTTTTTTCTCTTAAAACATAAAGGACTCCAAATTTTCCTTTATTTTCCGTTACCAAAAATTGAATAAAAATTTAAATTTTAAAATAAAAATAAAATAAATCATATCAACAATCATTATCTCTTAGTAAAAGAAGAAGCTCCAGAGAACTCCCATGCAAATTAAGCCCTGTTTATTTCTTGTATCTTCCAGCACATATCGAATACATACAGTAAATATTACAAAACTAGCAAGCATACCCAGCGCTGCTTGTGTCAGTAATAATATTGAGAAGCAACTTACACTTTCCTTTGTTTATTTTTAGCTATGCCCCGCTGTTTCACCCGCGTTAATAAGACAACAATGTACTAAAAAACTATTTTAAGTATATCACGCTATGGTATACATATGATATATTTAAAAAAAAATAACAGACCCTTAACCACATCAATGTTTTCCATTTTATAAGAAAATTGAAAGAAAAAAAATAAATAATTGAAACCCCTTGATTTAAAAATTAATTAATTTTAAGAAACAAAAGCAGAGTAATAACTGCTGAATAACTTCTCGCCCTCAGCCGGGTGCGAACTTGAGACCCTGTGATTACTGGCCCAGCGCTATACCGACTGAACTATTCAGTAAACACAACTTAGAGCTATTGATGCAACAAAAAATGCATCATGATTATTATTGATATAATTTTAATTTATTGCTGCTCCACTCCTAGTAGTCATATAGCAGGATGTTATATAGCCTATAGCATTCCTCAATAGATGGACTATTCAACACAAAAAGAATATTTGAATTCGAAGCGCATTCAAGCAAACAAACTATTCAGCTTTATATTATGAGTATAGATAGATAAGGAGCATCAGCTCATTTTTAAAGTTTTCTCATTTCACATCTGTTCATATCATTTTTTTCTTCAATTATCTTCTCCCGTTCATTACTGTATATAGCAAAAATAGTAAAAGTAAAGGATATACATATTTGATTTTATTTTAAGTGAAATAATGTGGAAATACCCATTTCCATATAATGATATAGCTATGAAGCGATCCCCAATTTGAAGAATTCTCTCGATTTATTAAATGATTAATCTTTTGTGCTATTCTCTCCTCGAAACTGGCTCTTCTAGTGCATGTGATTTTGTTCACGTTTCTCATATCAGGTAGTGAAAAAGAAAAGTATGTAAGTGAACATTTTGAAGTTTCTAAGAACAGTTTAAAGTTCAGATCCTAGGCAGGCTTTCATTGATTTTTTTTTCTTCTAAATCTTGCTGCATACGAGCACACCCCAGAACTACTAGTAAAATCTTTTGCCGCAAAGCAGAGGAGCGATCATTTCCAAAATTTTAATATTCGCACTTACATCCCTTTGCTTCTCACTGTCTCATATGGTCCTCCTTAAAAAAGAAACTGGTTGCTTTCGGTTCAATTTTTTTCAATGATAGGTATAAAGATAAAGCAGATATTTTGAATTTCTTTCGTTGTTCTTATTTTTATATACCTAAATTTCTTTACACTTAAAAAAAGGATTCCTTTTAAATCCAAAACTTGATTACGCAATTGCAATTTCAACCTTAAGTACGCTGCTTTACTAGCGGATATACTAGCACAAAGCTAATCTTTTTCAACAATTATTTTTTTTTTTTTTTTTTTTTGGATGCTTTTTAAGTTTATGTAACAGTACTCATGTCTGTTGAAAACTTTAAATCATTTCAGAAAGACGTTTTTAGAATAAAATGTATTCACAATTTTGAATTATCTACAAAATAAATGAATGGCGTGCTTTTTCAGGACAATAATTTAATTTCTTCAGTCAGTTATTTTATTATCGATTCTTTCCTCTTCGTAAGAGCACTGCAAGAGTTAAGATCGAGAAGAAAATTAAATTATGGCTTTGCTTCAAAAAACTCTTCTTTTACGTTGTTAACATTTCTTAACGTGCAGTTGATAAATTTATTCTGAAAAGCAAAACCTTTTCTTACAATTCATATTTTTACCGAAGCTAATTTATTTATAGCATATTTGTATGGAAACAGTTCATTTCTGTTTCATATTTCGAAATAGCTATACATATAAACCGGGGATTAGGCGTTTTTATCATAAAATAGTTATATCCCATATTTCTTATTGTTTTAATAAACATTCGTGGTGTTTCATAGCTATAATTTTGTTTGAATCCATTTTTGAAAAATGTTTTTATTTTTTATTTTTTACGAGCTGTTGAAAAAGTAGTTATACTCTCCTTTTTTGGATTATTACTTGAACTAATAATTGTAATGATGTCCGTGAAATAGTAATGTGAGGATGCGTAACTTAAGCGACCCCAAAAGTGCGCGAAATTTCCACCTGACTCATAAAACATAAATTATAACTTAAAGTTGGTTACTAACCACGAGATAATTCTTAGTAGGATCAACTTGGTCGAGTAAGCCGATTGAAAAATTTCTAGTAGCTGAAAGACTTAACCTTTTCGTACTAATTCGAGTATATTCGTAATATACAGGCACATCACAGCCATTACAGAGCTGAAGACAAGAACAAACCTCATAATGAACCTCATAACCCTCCCTAAGAATATCTTTCCACTTGCAAACTAAAAACGTTTTAGCACACCAGACGAAGTCTACGAACATGGGACAGCTCCATCTCAAAATACGAAGATAAAGGGTTGAATATAAAGCTGCTAGTAACTTCCTCTGCTTGTTAGTCTGGAATAGTCACAATAGAGCTGAAAGCAAAAATCTTCAAAAAGAAGCTGAGTATATCTTCGCATTGAAAGCTAAAACTATTTAAGCCCTATTTGGATTTCAACTTACTCTCCTTGGTCCAGGCTCCTTGGACTATAATTTTCAAACGTTGGATAAATTTAAAAATTATTAAAAGTCAAACAAATAGTAAAAACTATTTAAAACAGGAATTTCATTTCAACTTAGGTGATTATTTCCTCTGTACAGCTTCTTTAACAAATGAAATATTGTGACATGTAATACGTAGTTAATACATTACAGTGCTGGCCAAATTATTAGACTAAGACTGTTTTAAAAGCAAATTCTTTATTGATTACATAACTATAGACACATCAACGCACAGTGAAATAATTATCTAATATTTAGTATGCATTCCCCTGTTCTTGATGAGCATTTTAAGTCTTTTTGGCATACTTTTCACAAGGCTTACACCATTTCTTAACTTTTTAAAAAAAGAGGTAAAAATTGTTTATACTCACTATTATAAATACTCACATACACATACTCACTAATTACCTAAAACTAACTTTAAATATAACAAAACACACTAATAAAAAGAACTAGTGAACTGTTTAAGCTGATTGAGGTTATGTTCCTGGTAGGTAGATAAACAAAGAACATAAACAAAGCAGACAGTGCTGCCACCTGCAAACATAAAATTATGCTAAAATAACGTAATAATCACTGTACAGTATGTACTGTACTTTAACAGTAAAATAAATAGTATTTTAGTACAAATATAGTGTACAAAAAACAAAATAAACTCTTTAGTCTAATGATGTGGCCAGCACTGTAATTGGTTCATCATCGTATTTCATAAATGATTGCTTTTAATGTATAAGAATGGTTATTGCAGATCAGTTTTCGTATTCAATAATATATTCAAAACAATGTTTGCTAACGTCATGAGCGTGTGTTTTCTTAATTAATAAATACAAATAGTACACCAAAGGGTTAATGAACAAAATTGCATAATTTTGAGTAGTTGCATAGAAGAATAAATGCTTGAGAATGCTTTTACTGGCTAAATTTAAACGTTTTATAACTTCATAGAATTTTTTAAATCATCTCAAGAGCTCCAGAATTACGAGTCAACAACTCTAAAGTTTGCTCGTATGTCGTATATTTATCAACTCTGTTTTTATGATATTATTTTATGAAAACATTTTGAGTTAGTTTGAATTAAGTAGCTTCTTGTTCACGTTTATCAGTCGTTAAAACTAGCCTGAATAATAATTATATTCCTCTTTCTGACTTTAGTACTACTGCTATTTAAAATTATCGTCTGCTTTGCATTAAATCTGTATTTATCAATTTATTATCGTCTGCAACGTTTTATATTTCTTTGCATTATTTGATTTAATTTTTTTTTTTTTTTGCTTTTTTTTATATATATATAATGGCAACGCTAAAAAGAAATTCGAATATTTGCAACGTTTTGATCAAATGTTAATACTGTTTATCTCGTCCGTTGTTAACAGATAATATAATTTTATATTTTACGTAAATTTTTAACTAACGAAAGTATATTTTTAATATTAAGTGAATAATCTGATTTTATATACTTAATGGCAGAAGTAAACTTATTTTTAAATTCCCAAGAAATGGAATGAAAGTAGGGGAAACCCGGCTAAAGTGGATACCCCGGGCAAAGCGAATTTTGCCTATAACTCCCAAATAATTAGTTGTCCGGCAGCCGTGTTGTCATAGCAACGTCGCCTGTTGCCGCTCCGTGAGCGGCATACACGTCGGGACGAGTTCGCGTCACGCGACGCCAGTGACCGAACAAAGTATGTTTTGGGGGGAAACAATATTAGTTTACAGAGTTTAGTGTTTCATCTGTAACTTTAATACTATTTGTGACATGTTCTTAGAAATGACTAGGATTTGATGTACGATTATGTAGCTTTCAACTATCCGTAGAGGACGAGTTTAGATGCTTGGAATTTTTTTCTGTGAGGAAATGTTCATTGAAGAAGATGATCGGCCAACGGATACAATGTGTATTTGTACTCAGTGGTGTCATAAAAAGTGTTCAGCATTCGAAAATAGTAATGATTTTCATTGTGATAACTGCAATGATTAGTATTATAGCAGAAAAATGTTTTTTTTTTTTTTTAATATGCTCCTAAATTTTGGATATTGACTTTTTTTAGTTTAATTTCACTGTTTGTTATAATAATTAGTATTGTAAAAAAATTTTTTAATATGAGCCTTTAATTTTCGATGCTTGTTTTCTTTTTAAGTTCTATTTCTTTGTTTGTAATAACTACAATAATTAGCATTGTAGCAAAAAAAATGTTTTTTAATATGCTCCTTTAATTTTAGACGTTTATTTTATTTTTAAATTCAATTTCTTTAGTTGTTATAGCTACAATAATTAGCATAGTAGCAAAAAAATGTTTTACAGATGTGTTACTTTAGTTTTTGATGGTTATTTTATTTTTAATGTTTAGTTTTATGGCAAATAATGTTGGTGTTTGCTTTGCCCTGGTACCGAATCCACTTTACCACCCGGGGTGTTGGGCAAAGTGGATATTTTTTGCCATTGTTGAAAACTGACCTTATATCTAATAGTGTAATTAATATTAAGGACAACTATTACTACATTATGTAAGTTCATTAAATGAAGAATAATTATACACAGTTGTTTCAATTTCCAAAGTAATAACTAAACGACAATAATCAAGAAAAGATTAAGATATTCACGTTGCCCGGGTTTCCCCCTACTACATGCTTATGTTTAGAAAAACTTTGAAAGCATTTTCTGGTTGAAAATCATTTTCACGGGTAAATATACTGTTCTCTAATGTTGCTTTTACTTTAAATAACAACTTGGTATTTTTTAAAATGTTTTATGACGTAGAGACTTATTTATACCATTAAAACACTGCTCGTTATACTTATTATTGCAAAAAAAAAGTAAAGAGCAACGCTTCAGAAATATGAAACGTAATTTTATAAATTAAGAGAAAGCGAAGTTAAGTAATAAATTTTGCTCTTATCCAAAATAAACGGTGCTTCTTGCATTCACTTAAACTGAGCTTCAGACCATTATATGCAATTAAAATTTCATTAAACAGAGTGGCTGCTCATTTTGCAATTATGCAGCGTGTCCAGAATTAAACTGAACTCATTAACTTCATTAAACTCGGATTAAATTAAGTAACTTCTTATTCGTGTGTGTCAAATAATTAAAATTTACAAGCACAATATTTGATATCTCATTACAGTAAGACTACATGGAGAAAAAGACAAAAACATCAAAAGAAAAAAAAACACGACACAACCAAATTTAATCACTTTTTTTTCCGAGAAAGGTTTTCCGCCTTTATTTATAAATTTTCTCTTCAAAGGAATTTGATGTTTTTGTAAGTGATTTCGATTTTATCATACTTGATTATAGATCATTTTGTAATTGATTCTTGGTGAAATAGACCAGTGCCAATAGCTTTGAAAATGGTAAAAAGTCGAAAAAATTTAGAACAGGATAAAACTAGTTAGAAAGGTAAGAAAATCTAATAACATTAATAGGAAAAATAAATTACGGGCGAGCTGAGTTCGGGAAGGGGGGTGTAGGGGGGTTTAAAGGGGGGGGAAAACGGTTTATCACGATTTTCGGAAAAACTAAGAGTCCTATCAAAAAAAAAACAAAATTGTAAAGTTGTTGGTAATAAAAAGATCTACAACTTTTGCATTTGCACTTTTTTTCTATAACCTCAAAATATATGCGAAAAATTCAAAAAACCGACTTTTTGGTTTTTTATTTTTATCTCCCACAAAAAAAATTTTTTTTTCACTAAATTTAATGAAAAGTTACCTTATTTTGTCCGAAATACACTGTAATTTTTTGGATTCAAAATATTTATTTTTTCTCCTTATTTTGATTCAGTAGTAAAAAATCATCAAAATTTTCAATCAAAAAATCTCACGTCAAAATATCTGATTTTTTTAAAAAATCGGAGCAAGTTTTTTTCGTTGGAATCTCTTCTTTTTGATGGTATAAAAACAAAATACAATACTATAGAAATTTTTCGCAAAAAATGAAGAAAATCAAAAAACTCGAATTTGAAAAAAAAAAAGTCATAACTATGTAAAAATTTTAAGCTCTTTATTAAAATGTACACTTTAATTACTCGAAAAATGAAATTTTCCATGTTACATTGTCACAAACTGAAGATAAAAATATATTAAAATAATTAAAAATCAAGCTACAGCATGCATTTGTTTTATACCCTTCTCATCCACCATTAGACGGTGACTGCAGTGCCCCCTATAGTTTTTTGGAGTTACGAATAGCAAGCTACACTGTAGGATGGGATAAAGGAGTAATTCCTGCAATTTCGAACTGTGTAACCTTGAATATTATGAAAAATAATCAGTTTTACAATTGTGTTTGCTGTTAATTTAATAAATAGCTTAAAATTTTACATAGTGATGATTTTTTTTTTCAAATTCGAGTTTTTTTGATTTTCTTCATTTTTTGCAAAAAAGTTCCATAGTATTGTATATTGTTTTTTATACCATCAAAAAGTAGAGATTCCAACGAAAAAAACTTGCTCCTATTTTTAAAAAAAAATCAGATATTTTGACGTGAGAATTTTTGATTGAAAATTCTGATGCTTTTTTACTACTGAACCAAAATAAGGAGAAAAAATAAATATTTTAAATCCAAAAAATTACAGTGTATTTGGGACATAATAAGGTAACTTTTCATTAAATTTAGTGAAAAAAATTTTTTTTTGTGGGAGATAAAAATAAAAAACCAAAAAGTCGGTTTTTTGAATTTTTCGCATATATTTTGAGGTTATAGAAAAAAAGTGCAAATGCAAAAGTTGTAGATCTTTTTATTACCAACAACTTTGCAATTTAATTTTTTCGATAGGTCTCTTAGTTTTTCCGGAAATCGTGATAAACCGTTTTCCCCCCCTTAAACCCCCCTACACCCCCCTTCCCGAACTCAGCTCGCCCGTAATTTATTTTTCCTATTAATGTTATTAGATTTTCTTACCTTTCGAACTGGTTTTATCCTGTTCTAAATTTTTTTGGTCTCAAACATTATTGGCACTGGCCTAAAATTCCAATTTTATCTAATTTTTTTACCATACTCACACCACCGCAAATGGCTTCGAGATCTTTATCGATATATAATTTAACTTTCGAGAAAGAGGATGATTAAATTAAGGCTTAGAAAAGAACATACTTTCAAAAACTTGTCATTTTTTTTAAAGCTTGGTAAATTATTTTAAAAAAAAAATGCAAAATAGTATTTTCCTAACAACTCACTTTTGGATCAAAGCGAACTATTATATTATCCAAAGATATGCGGGGGAAAAAAACATTACTAATGAGAGAAAAGCTATGATATTAAAATACAGAGAAAATAAAACACTGTAGTTCGTGCAAACCTAACCTGGCACCATTGTTAAGACTAATTAGATTCTAAGCACAGCATTACGATGCTGCCAGGTTAGGTTTGCCCCACTATCATTTGAAAAGCAAATGAATTGCGTTATTAAAATGAGGTGAAATGAGTTTTTTTAGACACATTATTTGGAACTGCTACTTTGTGTCGGTATTTTTGTGAGATAGGCGAGTGAAACGAACAGGAGGTGGAGCTTCCTAGTATTTTTATAATTTTAAGTCAGTAAATCAATGAGAAACATAATTTATGCTATTCCAAAATGATTGAAGAACAATTAAAATGTTTCCCCGTAATACAAAAGTTTCACTCCTGTCGTTTGTCTTCACGACACAACCTGTTTTTTATACATAAATACTAGTGATACCCGCACGGCTTTGCCCGTAGTAGAAAATTAAAAGGTCATTCGGTTAGCTTGTATATTTACAAATAATGAATGATGAATTTCACGCCAATTTGCTATGTTCATTTGCTCGCCCATGGTTGCATATGGTACATAGTTTGCTCATCCCCGCTATGGTAGTTTGCTAGTCCAAGTTATGGTATTTTGTTCGTACACGTTATGATAATTTGCTCTGTAAAATGTTCTTAAAGTTGGAATAGAAAAAGAACAAAATCGAATTTTCGAAATAACGCTTCGAAGTGTTATTCGCCCCTATGCTTCGAACTAATTTTGTGCCAAATTTCATGAAAGTCAGCAGAACGGTCGAGGCGCTATGCACGTAACAGAGATCCAGAGAGACAGAAACACAGCCTTTCAGCTTGATTATTAGAAAAGATTGTCGTTTAAATTTATTTACCGTTCAAAAAGTAAACCCCCATCCCCATATTTGGCAAAACAATTAAATCCTTAATTGAATCATCTGCATTCAATTAAAGGAAACTCATATGGACGTGAAAAAGGAAGGACGCATATGGATCCTACTTGAAAATTTTTAACTCAATGTTTCGTTTCCAGTGGTTTAAGCAGCCATTTACATCTTGGTCTCACCGGAATTAAGTTTCAAGAAATTAAAGCTGAAATTCAGATCCACCTTACCAATGCATCTACAGATATGTACGAACCCAGTACAATCCCTCCCCCAACCCAACAATTTTAATCTTGGGAGGAAACACAGGGGAAACGCATTCTTCCCCCCAACCGCACAGTTTAATGTAAATCCTATGGCAGACAGCACTGTTGTTAGTAATAGTTTACTGATTAAGAGTTACTATTAATACATTCAAATATTCTTATCACTCACGGAAGGAACATTAATTTTTGAATTGCCAAATTAATAAGGGCTGAAAGTTAAAGTTTTGCTGACTTAGTGAAAGTACTTGACTCGTGTGATTTGCGAAGCAATTTTTTTTTCCTTAATTTCCGCATTATTTCGTATTGACATTGCTTTCAGCTCGGTTATAACCTATTCCAGACTGATGAACTCATAACAAAGACAAAACTGCAGTCTCTGAATGGGAGGACCGGGCTATCGGTGTATTGCATATTCGCTGTAGAGTTCGTGATTAAAGAAATTTATACTTTGAGTTTGTTATTGCCAAAATTATATATATATATATATATATATATATATATATATATATATATATATATATATATATATATATATATATATATATATATATATATATATATATATATATATATATATATATATATATATATATATATATATATATATATATATATATATATATATATATATATATCAGGACCGTGACCAGACTTTTTTCTGAGGGGGTTTTACCAAACACATTTTTTGAACATTTATATGGTCTATCACATTTGATATCATGTGTATACCATTGATTTTTGTTACAATAGATTATCTAAAATGAAGGGAGGGTATGCTCTTGTAAAACGCAATATTTTTACATAATAAATGAATTTCTCAATAACACCATAAACTACCATAAACACACAATGAGTTTGCACAATTATTCAGTCATACTAATTTCGCTTCAGAAATAAAATTGAAATAATAATAATAACAACAATATTATTTATATAACTGAGGCTGAGGAGAAGGGTAGGCTTCATTCGAGCACTTTCTTTTGTGAATTATAGGAAAGGGTAACGATCTCAGCCAATTTAATAGAGGACAGATTGTGATGGCCCGAAGACTCGAAACGAGTATCTCAGAAACTGCTAGACGGGTAAGTTGTTCACGATCTGTCGTTGTTAGAACTTATGCAAAGTGGAAAAAGGACGGTAAAACTAACAGCAGGCGTAAAGGTGTTGGACGGTTACGCGTCATCAAAGATAAGGGACGTTGGAGACTAGGGCTCTTGGTAAAGCAAAATCGAAGGCAGGCAGTTCATCAATTGGCAACTCAATGCAATGCAGTTGCGAGTGGAAGTGTTCCCAAACACACAGTTCAGCGGACACTGTTCGATATGGGACTGCGCAGCAGACGTCCCACTCGTGTGCCTTAATTGACCAGTCATCATCGACAAATACGCCTTCAGTGGGCCCGAAAATGCCGATACTCGTCTTTGGATGACTGGAAGAGAGTTGTCTGGTCCGATGAATCGCGACTTCTCGTTCATCACATGGGTGGTCGTGTTAGGGTTAGCCGTCTTACAGGCGAACAGTTACTCCCGTCTTGTACCGTTGGTCGTAAACAGGCTGGTAGTGGCGTTGTTATTGTTTGGGGGACTTTTACTGGCAAGCTCTGGGACCCTTAGTTGTGGTAGAGCATACCATGAAGGCTATGGGCTATCTGAACATCGTGGCAGATCTGGTGCACCCGTACATGGCGTCGGTCTTCCCTGCTGGAAATGGCATCTTCCAGTAGGACAATGCCCCATGTAACAAGACTACAATTAATTGGGCTGGATTGGAACCAGCAGCATGATGAAGTATTCCAACCAATGCTCTGGCCAACAAATTCACCGGATTTAAATCCTATAGAGCACATTCGGGATTTCATAGAAAAGCAGCTCAGAGCTGAAGCACCCCTATGCCAAGAAATCTCAATTTTGCGTGACCGTTGCATTAACATTTGGTACAATCTACATCCAGACGTCTACCAAGAGCTTGTGGCATCCATGCCATGGCGCGTCGCAGCTATTTTGCAGGCCAAAGGTGGCACAACGCGTTATTGATTGGGTGGTCTTAATGATTTGCCTCATCAGTGTGTGTGTGTGTGTGTATATATATATATATATATATATATATATATATATATATATATATATATATATATATATATATATATATATATATATATATATATATATATATATATATATATATATATATATATATATTTAAAAAAGTAAGAGACAAAGATTTTTTCCCCCTAACAAACTACGCATGTAATTTCTTAGGCCACTGAATTTTGCTAATTACACATATTGAAATCAAAGATAGATCTATTGTGTGCGGGACAGATCGTGTTACGCATCGAATACATCTCAGGTGCCTCCATCTAGTGGGGAAACTGGGTGTAAAAATTTCTCGTAGTAATTGCATCCGTCGATATTGGTGTTACATAAAAAAGAACAGATGTTATATCAAGGAACGCACTATGTCTGCAAAAGTTAGTGCCTCTAATACAGCCCTATTAGAAAGTAACAAAACGTGCTGGACAAAATATCTGATTTTTCGTGTGCAATGCTCAGCCCAGGAATCGGCGGCGATGGAAATGGGCGACATTTTAAGACGATTTTAGTAAAGATATTCTGAAGTTTGAAGCTTCTCTTTGAATGAGATTTATTCATGTATTTTGAGCAGAATAGAAAATTGAGAAAATCGTAACTTACTTTCGGAAATTATGCGATTTTATTGTGAGTTGTTGATGTTGAACGTTTTATGTTAACCATGGAAGTAGATGATGCGCTGAATCTGCGAGGAGAGTTCTAGTACAAAAGCGATGGATGGAGCGAATAGCTAAGCAATTGCTACGTATAATTCACTCGAACAAGGGAAATGCCGAAATTGTTATGCACAGAGAATTTAATTCATGCGGATATCATTTTGCAGTTTGCAACTGTCAAACAAATGCAAGGACACATCATTTAATGTTTCTGAAAGTGGAAAGAAAGTGTGTAACAATCACAGTTAACGATCATGAATTACAGTTGAACCTCGTTAACTCGTAATAAATTGAATATTTGTTTTTCGTTTCATTTTATATTCATATATATAGGGGAAACCCGGGCAACGTGAATACCTTAAGCTTTCCTTGATTATTGTCGTTTAGTTATAACTGGGAAAATTGAAACAAATGTTTATAATCATTCTTCATTTAATGAACTTACGTAATGCAATAACGGTCGTCCTTAATATTAATTAAACCTTTAGATATAAGGCCAGTTTTCAACAATGGCATGAATATCCACTTTGCCCAACACCCCGGGTAAAGTGGATTCTGTACCAGGGCAAAGCGAACAACAACATTATTAATCATAAAACTAAGCATTAAAAATAAAAGAACCATCGAAAGTTAAAGGAACATATTCAAAAAACATTTTTTTGCTACAATGCTAATTATTGAAGTTGTTACAAAAAGGAAATTGAACTTCAAAGTAAAATATACCTTGAAAATTAAAGAAACAAATTAGAAAACGTTTCTGCTACAATACTAATTACTGCAGTAATTATTATAACAAACAAAGAAATTAAACTGAGAAAAATCAACATCCAAAATTATAGGAGCATATTATATTTAAAAAAAAAAAACATTTTTCTGCTACACTATTAATTATTGCAGTTATCACAAACAAAATTCATTACCATTTTCGAATGCTGAACACTTTTCATGACACCACTGGGTACAAATACGACATTGTATACAGTTTTCCATCGGCTGATCATCTTTTTCAATGTACATTTCAATCACAGAAAATTCACCTTACATCCTCAAATTTCTTTCCTTCTATCTTCATATTATTCAATTTAGCAGTTTTATGTATTGTGGTAGAGATATTCGATTTACAATCTTTCAGGTAGTAGTTATTTTAAAAGTCTTTTGAGAAGCTTTAGTCGAAGCATCATCTCGTGACTTCATGATAGACTTTCTTGCTTTTTTGTTTTTAATATTCCTTTACTGGAGCTCTTGTCAGGAGTGTAGATATTTGTAGCTTGTTGTTATTGGTTTAGCAGGCTGAAGAACAGGTCTCAAAACTGAAAGACTACAGTAGTACTTAGAATATCCAGGTTTGGGTGAAGCGGCGGGAACATCATTGCCTTGGACGTCTTTTGTTGTTTCAGACCGCATGGGAGTATAAGGACGGTCTTCAGTGGTAGCATTGTTTGGAGATCTTAAAATTGAAGGACTTCCATGTTCGGATGAAATTACTTGTCATGACCAGACAATGGTTCCCCCTACATAAATGGCAGCTTCTGTATGTTTGTCCAAGGTAAGCTTCAAAACTACTAGCCCGATTTTTACCATTTTTTTTCACCATAGATAGGTACATTATAAGGGAGAAACATGGGCTATAATTTATTGCTGAAAATCTTAGTTTAAAAAAGTTATGACGGAAAACAGTAAATTTCATGTAATTTCCCCATTAAATGAATGACAAAAACACATTTTTACAAAAACTCGTTGCCTTACAACAGTAATATTAATAGTAATCATAATGAAAGTTTTTAATTAAGGCTTCTCTGGAGCAAGCATTACATTTATTGCTTTCTTAGAATTTTTATCCTCATCTATGCAAATAATCGATAACGGGACTAAGTAAAAAAAGACAATTGATTATGGCAACAGTTACAAAATAGAAAATGTTTATTGTATGAAATTACACAGACCTGCAAAATTCGGGTCATGAAAAAGTAATTGTACGGTAATGAGTGACTTTTATTCTATTGGGGGCGCTGATTTCAAATATGACATCCATTTTTCTCAATCACATAAGAGACTCATCACATCAATCTCAATCACATAATCCCCAATTAGCCTTTAACATGTAGGCAGAAAAGCCTATTTTTTCCTATTATGAGAGAAAAAGTCTTTTCAAAGTATCTGTAAGTTTCTCACCTACTAGTGGTACCCGCATGGCTTTGCCCGTAATAGAAAATTTCAACTAGCGCTGTTTTTGCAGCCAAAAACTACGTAATAATGTTTATCGGGTTTTATTTCATCACGTAAAAAAATATCGCAATTAAAAGAATCTTTATAACTTTTGTTAAAATGTAAAATAATCCGCTAACTAAATTAGGCAAACCTATAAACAGCACAAACTTTCATTAATTTGTCTTTGTGCACAATTTCAAACACCAAGTTTTACTACTTATTTCGAAAGAAAATGTTTAGCATCATTTTATGGTCACCAAAAATATCTCAGTATATTTTCGACAATATCTCTTTGACGAAAATTAGTAACAGATAGTTTTACAAAGTAGGGAGGGGGAGCATTATCCAAGGTATACCAAAACGGTTACCGCAAATTTGGTAACATTTTAAATCGCACCAAGAACCCACAATAATTGAAATTTCCTAAAATAACTAAAACAAGTATAGTGGGATTACGGGCAGCTACACTTTTTAAAACAGTTGTACCGTACCGTAGACTATGTTCAAAAAATAAATAAAGAAAGAAAGAAATATTAACTGATAAATCTTTTTAAACAATAGAAAAAAGATATTTTGAAAAATCTTCAAAATTTTTGTATGTTTTAAATGTCGGGCTTCCGTTTTTAACTGAGTGCTACTTCGTTCATTATATTATTGCTATTTTACTTTTATGGGTAAGGAAGAAACTCGATTTTTAATCATGACAAAGCGTGTGTTTTGAGTTCTTTCAGTTTAAACATAAAACAAATGAAAGTAGCGATTGTTTCTCAAAACTAATACTGACCCAGGCAACGCCGGGTATTTTCACTAATTCTTAATTACAAACTGAGCGTGTATACCTAGCTATCTATGTATCTATTTATCAATCTATGTCCGAGTTACTTCTCCTGTACGCCAGTGCCATCGATACCTGGAACATCGAACCAGGTATCGATGGATTCGTAATTTTCCATGTTTGGCTATTTAACATAATCCTCCGATAATAATTAGCGGAGATATCAATTAAAAATCATTAATTATAATACTTAGATTTCGACATAAAATCCCTATTTTTCGAAGGCCTTCCTCCATTCTTATTATTATTTAGTGCTTCATCTCAACTTTCCTTAACAATGCTTTTATTAAAATTCGTAGCGTGAAGAAAATCATGGGAAGAAAGATCTGTTGCCATTTTTTTTCTCGAATATCAACAAATAAAATTCTGGGTTTTGTTTTGAGGCTTTTCCTGCAATCGGAAGATTTAAAATATTTCCTTTTTGGTTATTTTTCCGGAATCTGCCGCAAAATTTTACTCATTTTTTTTCCCCCGTTCAAACGTGATTCTTGAATGCGCGTCACTTGACATAACTTTTATTTTCGAGGTAGACCGTGCAAAGCCGGGCGACGCAGCTAGTATCGATAACAATTTTTGAATTATGACAGCAAAAACATAATTATAACTACACCAAACATTTGCTCTTTTTGTAATCGGTTGATGATGTAGTGTTTTCGTGACCGAGCTGCAACCAAATGCTACTCACGTTTGATCTATTGAAACGGGAGACATTGGAACAATTCTGTAGTTTGAATTGATGTGAAAAATTGCTTATACAGTTTTTAATATCCTGTACACAAGTCTACCGAAGTCTGTTAGAAAACAAAGGGTTTTTTTATTTAAATAAGTGGTAAGTTTACCTGTTTACTATGAAACAACGCAAATTTACTGTAAATTGGTTCGATCTACTATTTTTTTTTTAGAAAATAAATATTTACTTTGTAAACAAAAGATGGTTAAGACATCTAAACTGCCTTTTTTAGCTTCCGAAAAAACCAGCCTACCACGACATGTCCCCTGTAAAAAGAAATTAATCTCACAAAAGATATTTCCTACTACGGTTAATGTTCAGTAAGGAATATTACGAAGATGGAAAGTTTCAGACATTGTTCACAACCTTCCTTCAGACGCGAGAATCATAAATACCCTTTACCAAATAAACACCTGAGCTTTATGAAATTAAATAGGATACATACATTCCTAACAACGCACAAAACTATTAAATTGTGTACATTCAACCAAGAAAAAAATTATCACATAATCTCCAAGGTTTCTGTACATGGAACAGCTTAAACAAATTCTTTGTACAAACTGCATAGAATATTTAGCAGCGACGAAAACTTATATTTATGGAACATTCTGATTCTATATTTTCAGTTGCAACACCGGCTTTGTTGCAAATGAAACCGCACAAGCAGAATCAATTCAAAATGCAGTCTCAACGCAACGAAGGAAAAGGAATGTTGAAATTCGGAGCAAAATCCCCGTCTCAATTTCAGTGGCTTCACCCAATCGTGTTAATCTAAATGATAGTGTCAGACAGGGCGGAGCCTCGGCGCAGTTAGCTCCCGACATGTCGGCTACTTCTTCCAACTTAAATGAAATAAGGGGACCATAATAAGAAGAAGTTCTTTCAAATAGAGAAAATGAAATTTATTTACTCAAGCTTTACTCCTATTCCAGACGCATTGAATAAAAGAAATTTTTAAAAACGATTTGAATCAACCAGTTGCATTTAAATGTTCTAAAAAGCTCACGACTGTGGAAACAAAAAAAAATCGTATTTATTTTATTTCCGTTTGATTTTCCCCATAACTACGTATATATAACCAAGGTTGCGGAGTAGTGGAGTTGTAGTCGGAATGATTTTGTGGTAAAAAGGTCGGAATGTATCTTTTTTTTTTCTTCGAGTCCGCAGTTTTTCCAGGGCTGCGGATCCGGAGTCGGACTGCTTTTAGCATCAAGCAGTCCGAGTCGTAGGTTTAAAAATCTCAAGTAATAGAGTTGGAGTTGGTCATCTCCTTTGGACTCCGCGGTCCTGTATGGGAGTTGAAAACGTTACCTTTGTACCCGAAAAAAGATTACACTGCGTGGCACGATTTCTCTAAAATGAACACTACCACGTGATTTGAGTTACTTATTTAATTGTATCCAAAATTGACAAATGATATGGGAGTTTAACACATCACGTTTCCTTGTTATAGCTTTTCTAACATTTTCATGCAGCCTTGCTTATAATGTCATTAAAAGAATTCGATTCCATATGTATTTCAACAGCTATAATTATAAAACAGTCTACAAATATATACTGTGAAAAGTACAATCTGCAACAGTTATTCTTTAATATAATATTTTATTTCAATTTGAATTGCTGTAAGTTTTTGAAGTGGCAACACTTAATTTTTTTTTAAATTTAAATCTTATTCCGCAAGAAAATGATTCTTCCACCCTTACATATAAAATTTTGTTTGATGAAAGATTTTGTCAAACCTATGGATAAAAATGGTAAAGGATTTTTTTATTTAAAATGTATTTTTTCTGAATTGAGTGATGCTTTTTGTCGGTCGACAAAAATGCTTTTAAAGAAGGCATTTTTTCAACCGACAAATAAAAATGCTTCTGGAGAACAATGACCTTTATGGAATTCTCCCCTCAAACAATTAGCAGCTTGGTTGTCTCTAAAGGAGGTAACTCGAGGATTTTTAGTCAACCAAAATAAAACTAAAAATTCCAAAGTTTTAATAACTTTGGTTAGTTAACTTTGGTTAAGTTTTAGTAAACTTGTCGCAAAAATTTGAAACGATGGGGTGCAGAATGTCATTGAAGATAGATGCATTTCTTGCATCCTCACTTTGATTTTTTCCCCCCTCTTAATCTTGTAATGAAGAGTGATGAGCAAGGTGTACACTTTCATCAAGTTATTAAATGTATAGAAGAACGCTACCAAAGAAAATGGAATAGAAAAATGTTGGAAAATTACTGTTGGTTTCTAATTTAAGAGGAAAATTTAATTTTTTATCACTTTCTTTTATAACATGCGGTTTATTTTTCTACTCAACTATCTTTGCTCTTTCTCCTCATAATGTATGTATAAGTGTTTATCATTATTATATTTGTATTAAGATTCAAAATATAAGTAGATAAACATGTTTAGATTAGATTAAAAAAATTTCAGTTTTTAGACATTTTTGGAAATTAAATTTTTCATAACTTTAAAATAGTACGTGTTACAAGAATTTACTTTAGATATTTTTGTTTATCAGGCTCAACTTGACATAAATCAGCTAATTTTTTCACTGTTATAGAAAAAAAGTCAACTTTTGTCACACAGTGTTTATTATTATCTAGAATTTTAAAGCCCAAATAAGGTAAACGCACCGGTAGTGACCAGTGCTTCAAAGTGCTTCAGTAGCGACCACTTCAAGGTTTACATTTGAAAAATAGATTTTCCAGGTTTCCAAATGGAACCTCCTTCACTTTTGTACTTTTTTTCCTGCCCTTTGATGCACTTTTGAATCCATATCTGTGCTTTGCTTAAATAGTTTAACATGAACCAAAAAGTACAAAGTCGGGGTAAAGACGTCAAACAAGAGTACAGTAATTTTACAGAAGGGCAACATTTTTTTCATATAATGTGTTAGAATTCCCAAACGAAAGCAAAAATATTCATTGGACATAATTTGTGAGTGTTCTTCAACAAAGTCGATCATTAGCTTAGTTCGTCTATAAAAATGTCGACACGCTTTGTTCATAAACTAGTAGATAGTAAATACTAAAATTGACATTTTACGAGCTGATCTGTGCATCACATGACTTCCGTTTACTCCAATTTAATGTCCTTTCTCAATTATTGGCAACTTTGATGTGATTCAATTGCTTACTCTCTAAATATCACCAACAGTGACCAAATTGAAACCAAATTTAAAAAAAAAAAAGAAAAAAATCGCTAAATTTGTCGCTTTCGCGACCAAAAGACTGGCGATATATCGCCAAGTGTCCGACAAATTATAACACAACTTGAGTTTACATCGAAATTAACAATGATTCCCCGTAAAAAGGGCAAAAGACCCCCTTAGGAACATCCGAATGCAACCAAAAGGGAAGGCGCACAACTAGACCCTACTAGGAGTCTAAGTACTAAATTTCAACTTTCTAGGACATACCGTTTCTGAGTTATGCGAGATACATACACACATACCCACATACATACGTACATATGGACGTCACGAGAAAATTCGTTGTAATTAACTCGGGGGTCGTCAAAATGGATATTTCGTGTGCCTGAACGTTCCTATGCATATATCCACGTGTGATCGGGTCGAAAGAAAAACTCAACATTCATTCGGGGGTGAGAAAAATGGAAATTTAAGGCGGATTTTTGAGTGAAGATTTTTTTGCGAATACAGTGCTTCCTTTTTTGTAAAAGGAAGTAAAAGTAATTGACGAGCCTAGCAGCGGGCTGCCGATTGAAGGTCACGGAAAATCCCTGTGACCTCCCAAAATCGTTCTTTTTCGGCAAAATTTTTTTCTGACGCTTCGGAAAATTTGGAGACAGCATTGTAATAGTTTTTTTTCTTTTTAATGATGTTCAATGCATCTTCTGATTAGATGCAGGTATGGGCACGTACTCTTATTTTATCATTACGTAAAATTTGTAATCTAAATCATTAAAATTTTTTCCTCCCCAAAAACAAAAGTTCGGGGAGCCCCTCTAACCAAGTATTTAGTTTTCAAATAATCCTTTAAAAGTCCAATATTGATTAAATGGGAAAAGAAGGAAAATATTTTGAGAGTGTATAAAGTGTAGTACACAGTGAAATCTTTGGAAACATATATAAGTAAATTTCTAAGTTTTTTTCATCCTAGTGACTATGTCATGAGACTGCACATAATTGAAAGGTTTTCACACGATTTGCTGTAAAGATGGCCGTTGTTTAAATATTAATAATTTTGGGAAGCATCAAATCCATTTATCTTGCCGCATGTTATTAGCCAATTACACTCCATTTATTTTTAGCTCATTGCAACCTTATTTACTAGACAATGAGAATCATTGTCCATCTAGCACTAATTACTACATAGTAATCTAGCATAGTGTTCATCTGAATCGATTGGGGAGTTGATTGTACTAATTCTCATTAATTACACAGTACTTGTGAGTGGTTTAACACAATATTTGTGAATGCATAGGCATCATTATTCAATGGATTCGGCAAAATTGTAACTTTGAACTTAGGACTTGTTTTTAAAAAATACAGCTGCCAAAACGACAGAAAAATATGGCAAGCACAGTTATTTTCACTTTTTTTGTACACTTTGTATTTAAGTATTTGGTTTCTTTACTTATTTGTCGAATTATGTAAATCAATGCCATTGAAATTATGCATACTGTTAAATTAAGTAAGGTTTCAGTTCTGCCCTTTTCATGTTTAAAATGATTTTAATTCAAATAATTTGAAAAAACGCCAAATGGCAAGTTTACCTTCCGGAAACTTATGCGTTTTTTAGTAAAGAACGAAAAACTTCCCTCAACTGCCTCGGATATTTCCTTTTTATAACTGCTCTATTTTCAACATTTGAACGGAAAAACATATCTTCTTCGATGATATCTTAGTACGAAAACTCTGTAATCGTGAAACTCAACTTTGTAAGAGCTATTTCTGTTCCATCCGTGGTTGCGAACAGCGCTCGTATTCGATGACAGCTGTTCTGAGGATTAATATAAGGATCTTTTTTTGTATTTAGCTTACCTTTTTCAAAAGTAAAAAATGGAAATGTTGATCTGTTATTTTCAGTACAAAATAAAAGAACAATGTATTTTATAATAAAACTTGCATTGAAACATTATTTTTATCTTTGGCAGTAAATTTGTACCTTTAAAAAAAGTGGAAGATTTTCAGGTGTTTTTTTTTTCCATGAGGGAAAGAAAAATAAAAGTTTTTTTCATAAAATATTTCTTTTTCATTATTAAAAATATTTTTCACCAAATGAATGGGTAAGTAAAATAATTGATGAACAAATATTGAAACACTAAACGAATAATTAAAATTAATAGTTCAATTAATGTATAAAAATGAGTGAATAAAATAATCAATGAATACGAAAATAAGTGAAAATTTAATGAAAGAATGGAAATGAATGAATTAGTAAGTAAAATTAATAAAGAAATATGTAAGCGTTTTTTCTTTAAATATCAAACATGTAGACTAAATCAGCTCTTTCACTTTCCTCCATCCACGTAGCCCCGAATGCATTTCATTAATTGTACAAAACATTTAAAATGAAAATAAGCCTGACATTAAATAAATAAATACTGCACGGAATATTTGCAGGTCTCAATTATTATTTAAAATGTTATCTCCAAGAACTTTGTCATTATATTATGACAAAAATACTTTTTGACTTACAACAAAATTTTACAATATGAGTATCAATTCTTGAATTGCTTGTATCATCATATGCTTTAATCTTCAGAGGTGACCCTTTCCTGACTGGAATAGCCTACCTGTGTTACTACATAGTTAAAATGTCATTAGATAAGTGGCACAAAAAGACATAGCAAATATTTTGCCTTTTCATTTTGCCCCGCTAATTCACTTTGTCCCACATTCCACTTTAATATTTTAGAGATGGACTTTTGATAACCGGACAATCTCATAAGATTGTATGATTGTTTATTTTTGAAAATATTTTTCGACAGTTTCTTTCTGGGCAAAAAGGGGTATAAATTTTATAATACAGTCTGAGCAAAAACTTTAAGACCAATAAACGTATTTGAGAATTTAGACACATCTTCCTGGTTAATATCACTGCAAATAATCGGTACACATTTGAAACTCTTTAAGCGTTCCAGTTGCCTGAATATGCGCTAAAATGTATTTCGAATGTGCTATGTACAAAGAAATGAAACTGAAATGTTTTACTAATCCGTTCCGTTATAAAGAAAACGTTCCAAAAGTGCACCGAATGTGTTTTACTGGGGATCTCTATTCAGCCGAAGTTTGAGAATACACTTGAGAACACATCGCGCGCAGATTTAAGAGTGCTTGTGAAATCACTGCTTTCTTTGCTACGCCATGTTTGCAAACAATCTGGATCGGCCGCAATCATTTTCGTGATATTTTTGAATGCTCAAAAGGTACGCCACTTTCTTTTTTTATGTTCTTTACAGATAATTTTTGTATTTGTAGATTTACTGAGCTTCATACTTTTGTTTTAAATAAACTAATAATTTACCATACCGCTTACGTTTTGAAATAAAATTAAATCCTGTGTTTTAAAACTGCGTGGTTACGTTAAGACTAACGTGTTATGATTCTAATTTTGAAACTTGACGATTGATTTAGGGCTCCTGTCCTTATCTTTAGATTCAGAATTTTTTAAGAACATTGGAATTAGAGGTTTAAACAAGGGCTCCTAAACTACAGGTTATGACCCAAAAACATTTCTGATGATGGTCGAAGGGCATTTCTTACGCTGTTCAATTTCAATCTTAAAAAAAAGTATCCCTTTCACCTAAATGCTTTTTATAAGTTCTGTCATCTACTTTTTGTTTTTACAAATAGTTCAGGTGATTTTATTTTTTCTGGTTAGCAGATTTTTTGATACGTTAGTATTTTTGCTTGTAAACATCCCATAAGAGCGATCATCTTGTGCACAACTTTTTGGTTTAACAAACCGAAAAAGAATGAATCACTGGAGGTTCTGCGGCTTAGATTAGGTTAAACTTGAATATGATCAAAATCTACCACAATAGTATGAATGAGATTCGAACCTAGGTCCAGAGATCAAGATTCTTCTAAGTACTGCTGTTTGACAAAATGTATTGTCTAATGTTTCATATCAATCAAATTTATCTTGAATTTTGAGGATAAAATATTGCGTACCATTTAGCATCTTATTTATGGATAATTAATTTTATTATCTGTTGCAGTTAAAAAAAATCATGAAATTTGAGTTTCATGATCGATGTTTTGCAGAAATGCCAAGCAAAGTATTGTCCGAATGAATAATCTGAGTTCAAAACATTAGCTAAAAATCTTATTAAGTATCTTAGTCAATTTTTGAAATCATTAAAGCAATTAGAGCAAATAGGGTGCCTTATATAGATGTGTGTTTTGAGCACGTACAATACATGTATCGGGTCTCGTGTTCTTAAAAATGCGGTCATGACACAAAAATAGTTAAAACCGCTAGTTCAGAAAAAAATGCTTAAATTTTTTTTAATCCCACTTTTTAATTTGCCGTGTGATAAAAAACACGTGAATAAAAAATTTCACTCTTTATTTCTTTGAAAAAAAAACCTTTACATCTTTGTAAAACAGGTACAACCTGATAACGTAAACACATTTTTTTTTTTTTTTTTTTTTGAACCATGAAAAGTTTCATGAAAGACTTAGTAAAAATTGATGGATAACTAAACGTGATGTCTGTTGCAGTATAGAAACTATTTCAATTGTAATTTAGTTGTTATATGTTCTATCACATTGAGAGATATATTAAGGGTGACCACAGACTGAGGAAACAGGAAATATCAGACCTTTTTCTGAGAAAAATGCCGAATTCAATATTAGTAACGCAAGTTTAAGCCATTTTTACAGTTCTGGAAAACGCGTAGGGAGATAGATCTCCCTCGGAGATTTATCTAGTCTAAAATATGTTTAAGCTGTCTTTGATTATGTAAAGATGGGGAAAAGTACGGAGGGGGGGGGAAGGATACCCCTATGAAAAAATGTAAGAATGCAGTTTTAAAACTGTACATTTAGGGCATTTTTAAGGAACTTTGGGTTTTATGTTTCGGGGTTTATTGCAGCTGAAAATATTTTGAAGCTAAGGTGTTAAAAACATTTTTGTAAGATAACTTAAGGAGTAAGGGTATTATTAACCACAATATTTTTTTTTTTTTTTAAGTATAGTTCAAAGCTATCTTTGGTGATGTTAGAGGAAGGAAAAACTGGTTGGAGGGGGGGGGGGGGAGTTGGTCTCCGGAAAATTGTAAAAACTGATGCGTCTAAAACATTTTAGCTATCTTAGATGATGTAAAGAGAAAAGGAGGAAGACAGGTATATAGGGGCTTTTTTCGGAAAAATTATTATTATAGAAAAAATAATAGTGGAATGTGGGGTAAAGTGAAATTGCTAAGCTGGCTAAGTTTTTTTTTTAATGAACGAATTGGAAATTTCTTTTGAAAATTACACTTTACAAAAAAAGAACATTGTAAAAAAAAGTGGAAATTTTTCCCTTTATTTTTTTTATAGAAAGAGTGAAAAATAAAATATTTTTCTGAATGAAAAATGTTCTATTCACTCATAAAAAATGTATTTGTTCAAACGTATGAGTAAAAGAAGGGTATAATGAATAATAAAAAGATAATGAAACAATGAATGAATACTTAAATAAATAAAATACTTAATACATGAAGAAAAATAAATGACCGTATAAAATAGTGAATGAATAAGAAAATGGGTGAAGGCATGAATAAATAAGTGAATTAATGAATGAAGGAATGTAAATAAATTAATAAAGGAATCCGTGAGTAATTTTGTAAATAACACTGCGCGGCAAAAAAAAAAAAAAAACCTTCAAAATGCTTCTGACGTTTCGTCGGCTGATTCTTATGTAGAATGAACCTCTGAATCCGAATATAACCTCCGTTTTCCCCCTATACGTACCAATTTTTTTTTTAAAGGACCCCCAATTTTTTTTCAATTTTCTTCAGTTTTAGAGCAATTATTATTAATATTTTGGAGGTGAAAAGAGCTTTATATTAACTGCTAACATTGTTTTGGTTGGCAAGAGAGGTTCAAAGTTCAAGATCATGGACACCGATCGCAAAAAGGGGGGACTGGGAGGGGGGAGTATAACCTCTCAAAATAAAAGAAAAATCACGAAAAACGGTCTTTTTATTCTGATTTTTTAAAACAGATGTTTGTAAAAAAAAATTTCGGGGCAGAATGAGAATATAAGACTCGCTTCTATGACTCCTATGTCCAAAAAAAAATTTCGCGACGTAAAAAAAAAAAAAAAAAATATCATGTGAATGTCGCACGTTGCATACGAGTTGAATCGCAGGTCTTCATTCAAAAAGGCATTCCTCTGGCTGATTTCTATGTAAAATGACCCCTATGACCCCTTGTTTCCAAATACGACCATCTTTCTCCCTATCACGCCCCCTTTTTAGAATGTACCTCCCTCCTCTCTCATTTTTTTATTTGGAGGGGAAAAAGGGCATTACAATAACCGTAAACATAATTCTGAATGATTAGAGATGTGCAAAGCTCAAAATCTTATGCATATGTAGCAAAAAAGAAAACAGTGGGGGGGGGGGACACCCCTCCAAACACACTGTGCAGCAAAAATTACTCTCAAATGCTTCTGAGTCTATTCCGCCTGATTCTTCTGCAAATTTACCCCATGAATCCAAATATGATCTCCGTTTTCCTCCTACACGTACCGATTTTTGTAGAACCCCACCCTTTTTATTTGAAGGGGGTGGGGGGCAAGGTTTTTTTTTTTTTTTTTTTTGCTATATATGCACAAGATTTAGAACTTTGTACATCTCTAGTCATTCAGAATAATGTTTACGGTTATTGTAATGCTCATTTTCCCCTCCAAATTTAAAACAATAAATGGCTCTGAATCAGGGGAGGGGGGGAGATTCTAAAAAGGGGGCGTGATGGGGGGAAGGTGGTCGTATTTGGAAACAAGGAGACATTTTATATAAGAATCAGCCAGAAGAATATCTATTTGAATGAAGACCTGCGATTCAACTCGTATGCAAAGTGCGACATTCAAAAGACAGTTTTTTTTTTATTTATTTTTTTTTACATCGCGAAAAATTTTTTGGACATAGGAGTCATAGAAGGGAGTCTTATAATCTCATTCTACACCGAAATGTTTTTTACAAACATCTTTAAAAAAAAAACAGAATAAAAAGATCGTTTTTCGTAATTTTTATAATATTTGGGGGGGGGGTATACCCCCAAAGTCCCCCTTTTTTTGTGACGGGTGTCCATGATCTTGAACTTTGAACCTCTCTTGCCCACCAAAAACTATATTAGCAGTTAATAAAGGGTGTCCCAAAATTAACGCAAGATTTGAATTTGACGCCATTTTTGCAATAAATGGTTGGCAACCCTGAAAAAAGAACAATTTGACAGCTGAGAGTTTAGGGTAATCAAAAATGGAGCGTTATACGATACAATAACGCGCTTTCGTTATTGAACAATTGTTTCAAAAATAATGAAAGTTGAGGCTGGTCAAGCAGTTACTGTTATTGGCGCTCGGTATCGCAACACGGTAATGCAGGGGTGGTTGTGGGCTTGTTGACATCATTGAGCTTAACACTAAAAGAGGAGAGCGAACTAATCGGTCCGTTTTTTTGCCCAAGCGAGTATGGCAAAAGAATTGCACTTTTAACATTTAAACTCAAGTTTTTTCATATAAAGCCTTTTGCCGTGCATTTTTCAAATCCTTAATATGTTCAAATCGTTGTGGCAAAAGAAGCGGTCTTTTGCCATTAAACAAGATGTTTTTATAATACAATTGGTTTTGCCAAACTCGCTCGAAATTCAGACCGTGAGCCTCAGTGTAGAAGAATGGGAAGTTCTCTCTCCTCTTAGTGTTATAGCTCAATGGTTGACATAGACCTTTGAATTCAAATAACCCGATAAGAAGAAATTTAAAAATGTTAAATCACACCATCTAGGGTGCCAATTCTGATCACCGAAATGAGAGAGTACGCGACCATGCCTCGTGCAGTAATGAAATGTTTCACTCTCTCTAGCTGTATGGTACAATAACACCCCATTTTTACCAACCCTAAACTCTCAACTGTCAAATTGTTCTTTTTTCATGGCTGCCAACAATTTATGGAAAAAATGGTGGCAAATTCAAATCTTGCGTTAATTTTGGGACACCCTTTATAAAGCTCCTTTTACCTCCAAAAAAAAAAAAAAAAAAAACTCTAAAACTAAGGAAAATGTAAAAAAAAACTTGGGGGGGTGGGGCTTTAAAAAAAATTGGTACGTATAGGGAGAAAACGGAGGTCATATTCGGATTCAGGGGGTCATCTTACATAAGAATAAGTCGACGAAATGTCAGAAACATTTTGAAGGTTTTTTTTTTTTTTTTTTGCTGAACAGTGTAATTGAGTGAGTAAACGAAATAAACTATTTCACTTTGTCCCATTCACCTTGCCAATATTAGAAATACAAGTAAGCTTAAAATTAACTGAAAAAAGAAAAAAATACCGCATTAAATATTAGAAGGTCTTAATTAATATTTAAAATGTTAGTAACAATATTTTTATCATTTTATTCTTACAAAAATAATTTTTGACTTACATCAAAATATTACAATATGAATGTCCTTTTTGGAAAATTGCCATTATTATCATTAATTTTAAGCTCCAGATGTATTTTTTTCCTGACTGGAATAGAGTAAATGTGCTACTATATAGTTAAAATATTAGGAGATTGTTGGCAGTAAAAGTATTATTTCACCATTTCACTTTGCCCCACATTTCCTTACAACCTACAAATAAAAGTATAACGTATTGCTTGTGTTCTCGTAATTAAACGTATGTTTGTAAAAAAAAAATAAAAAAAGATATTTTTCTTATTTTTTTAGGTAATGCAGGTTGTTGTAGAAGAATAATAGTTTCAAGCAATGTTATGTAAATTTTTTAGTGTGTATGTATAAAGTTAAATAAATTCATTTTAAACATATTGTGTTTAATGACTAGATAAGTTTGATAAACTCAGTTTAGTAGTGTTATGTGCGTAAGTTTGAAACGTAAATCCCATGTGTATTTTAAATTTAGCTGCATTAGTTAATGAACTTGATATTAACTGTCTGATTGAGTTAGACCTAAATGTTTGGCATTTAGTTGCCATCTGGAGATTAAATGCCATACGATAGAAGCTAAAAAGAGTACTCAACCAGTCACGTCTTAAGAACCGAAACGGCCACACAATTTTTGCACCAATGATTCTTCATACACAAATCATTTCTATTTTGAAGCAATTAGTTTGCAATGTAAGAAAAATCCCAACCTTAGTATTACATGTTGCCTTTCAACCAATAATAAAAGCCATTATTAATTTCAAGATCCAAACCGCACCCCTTAAAAACAAGCACAAACTTGGAAGCTTATACAAAAGGTTTGTACTCATCTTTGGCGGGAGGGGGGAGGGGATAGAAAAAAGGCAAATGAATGGAATTGCAATTAGATCTCATGCGGTAATAACTTTTCCACAGCTCATGTTTTAATGTAGTACATTTTTTCCTCATTCAAGAAATAAATAAATGTTTTGAATAAAGTGACTACTAATGGTAAAAAAGGGCTACTAAATTGAAAGTGTATGCCAGCCTCAGACGACTAAGTAATTTTTTATTTATTTTGTTTTTTGCGAACACCTTTCTTCCTTATGCAAGGAACTAAAACTAAAAATAATTAATTGATAATTGTCAGTGCCGGATATACGATTTTTCCGAGCTAGGGCAAATCTTGAAACTGATGCTCCTACTCATTCTCCTTCAAGTTTTGTATTGAGTTTCAACGAACCCCCCCCCCCCCCCCACGGAAATAGAACAAATTTGTTGTCCCCCGAAAATTGTCTCACGGGGGCAAGGGTCCCAACTCCCCCCTTCGCCCCCAGATCTAGTACTCATCGTTTTAGTTAATATTCAAGGAAATAATTATGCATTAAAGAATTCCACTGCACTTACATTTTTAAAAGAACACAACTAATGGCTAAGGTCATTGATCAGATACCAAGCAATAGATCACTGAATAGCAAAGTGGCTCGAATTCAAACAATTAAGACAAATTTATTTTGATCTTGAGAAATTAAAATTTTTGAAAATGAAATTTATGAAGCAACAAACTGAAGTTATGTGAGCCTTTGCTTATACACTTTTGATTACTTTTTACAGTATGGATTAGCTTTGAAAAAAAAATGGAAATTAATATTTTAAATGTATGCAGTTTCTGTACTAAGTAATATTGTGCAATACATTTCCCAGCAACCTTTTTATTAGTAAACATTGTTCGTGTGCAATTCTGCTGTAAGCTATTCAATTATCTTAGAAATATCATTGTATTTTAAATTTTCATAGTCGCTATGCTGATTAATAATTAGATTCATCCAAAGCCTAAACCATCATCAGCCTGCAGTCTCAAAATGAACACGAATTTAGTGCATATTTATAATTTCTAAAAGCTACTTTTATATTTGTGCGGTAGGTATCCTCAGATGATATTAGTGCGAAGAAATTGTTTTAAAACGCATTCTAGAAACTGTACCTATATGTGTGCCACAAAATGTTCAGTGAAGTGTTCAAGAACGTGTCTTTAACGCGATCCTATAAGTGCTTAAAAAGAATGCTGAACTAAATATATGTTCCGAACTTAGTTTCTAGAAGTGTTTTGGAAACTGACCCAAAAAAGTGTTCTAAAAAAGGGACAAGTGCACGTGTTCAAAAAATGCTTTAAACAGTGTTCCTACAACGGTTCTAATAAATGTTCCGAAATAAGTGTTCTAAAAAAGGAGACAAGTGTCCGTGTGAAAAAAGTGTTCAAAAAGTGTTTAATTATCTGCAGTGATACTGCAGTGCTGGCCAAATTATTAGACTAAAGAGTTTTCTTTTTTTTTGTACACTATTTGTACTAAAATACTATTTATTTTATTGTTAAAGTACAGTACATACTGTAGACTGGTTATTACGCTATTTTAGCATAATTTAATGTTTGCAGGTGGCAGCACTGTCTGCTTTGTTTATCTACCTACCAGGAACATGACCTCAATCAGCTTAAACAGTTCACCAGGTTTTTTATTAGTGTGTTCTGTTATATTTAAAGTTAGTTTTTAGGTAATTAGTGAGTATGTGTATGTGAGTATATATAACAGTGAGTATAAACAATTTTTTACCTCCTTTTTTAAAAAGTTAATAAAAGGTGTGATCCTTGTGAAAAGTGTGCCAGAAAGACTTAAAATGCTCATCAAGAACAAGGGAATGCATACTAAATATTAGATAATTTTTTCACTGTTGTTAATATGTCTATAGTTATGTAATCAATAAAGAATTTGCTTTTAAAACAGTCTTAGTCTAATAATTTGGCCAGCAATGTAATTCCTAGATTTCTTATCTAAAGTAAAAACGCTGTAAGTTGTCCCTATTCAGTAAATGAGGCTTAGTAAATTTTTCTGCATAAATAAAACTTTCACACCTTATAATTGTGTTACATATAAATTTTTGGCAAACATTTAAACCTATCGTTTAAATAAGTTTCCTGTTTGAGTACTTTTCAGGGGATGTAAGTTTTCAAACGCTTCTTCCATTACGCGATGACAAAGTTTTGAGTTTTTTCTCAATTTTTTTTAAACTGTAATTGTGTTTCAATTAAAGAAGAAAAAAAAAGTTGACTTATGTCTTCTCCTATTTACTTCGACATAGCAGGCCTACTCATCCTCGTTGAAGACAAAGCTTCAACCTGCTCTCTTTCATGAAATTACTTCTTACCTTTCGATATCTTCACAAAGAGAACCAAAACTTAGAAGAAATTAATGACAAAACTACAAGTTGATGAATTTCCACATCTTGTTCACTACTGTTATATTTATTCCAGTATAATGTACACGTAGTTTTTAATAAATGCTAGTGGCCTTAAAGTTTTTACTCAGGCTGAAGTACTAACTTTAAATGTACCACTATTTCTCTGATAACTGCATGCTTTAAAATTCATGTCTGTTGCGCTTTTTCTTACCAATGAACCTTAATAATTAATAATACTATAACATTAATATCCCTTTAATTTCATTTTCCCGTTTTCAAACTTTTTTTTACTGGCCTTAAAGTTTTTACTCAGGCTGTACTACATGTGAAATCTATTGAAATACTTGATCACGTTAACAATGTTCTTAGGAGTTTCAACGATTTTTTGATTTTCATGTAAATAAATAATATGTATAGAAAATAGGTTTCGTATGAAATAATGAATAAATTAAAACGAAATGCGTTATTTTGAACAATAAACATTTCTTTCGCTCGTAAAGTTATAACAAATTCTGCCAATCCAATAAATATTAACTAAAAATTACATGAGAAAACAAAAACACGAACTGAGAGACGTTGGGTATGCCATCAGCTGAATCAATATTGAAGGGGAAAATCTTACCCGTATGGACAGAAGTATGATGTTAAAAGGCTTTTAAGAGCCTCTCTATTTCCTTCCTTTTAGTGATGAAAGAAAACAAAATGTAGTTTTCTTGCATGTTTCCATAGGAACTTATTCGATGAGACCTGCAATGTTCACAAGCAATTTCGCTTGTGAACTTCTAGTTTATCTGATGCTTTTTCTATTGTTTCGCAGCAGAAACATTATTGAAAAATATTTTTATGTTGTTGGAAAGTTTCCTTTACGATTAAATAAAACTCTTGGGAATTGGCACTATAGCTCACAAGGGAAAAAGTTTTCCTTTTTTTCATAGCTTTTATTGATAAAAAATTACAATTATTGAGGTTCAGAAATTAAGGATAGGGGAAACCCGGGCAACGTGAATATCTTAAGCTTTTCTAGATTATTGTCGTTTAGTTATTACTTTGGAAATTGAAACAACTGTGTATAATCATTCTTCATTTAATGAACTTACATAATGCAGTAATAGTTGTCCTTAATATTAATTATTCTATTATATATAAGGTCAGTTTTCAACAATTGCACAAATATCCACTTTGCCCAACACCCCGGGTAAAGTGGATTCGGTACCAGGGCAAAGCGTATACCAACATTATTTGCCATAAAACTAAACTTAAAAAATAAAATAACCATCAAAAACTAAATGAACATATCCGAAAAACATTTTTTTGCTACAATGCTAATTATTGTAGCTATAACAAACAAAGAAATTGAATTTAAAAATAAAATAAACGTCTAAAATTAAAGGAGCATATTAAAAAACTTTTTTTTGCTACAATGCTAATTATTGTAGTTATTACAAACAAAGAAATAGAACTTAAAAAGAAAACAAGCATCGAAAATTAAAGGCTCATATTTAAAAAAAATTACAATACTAATTATTATAACAAACAGAGAAATTAAACTAAAAAAAGTCAATATCCAAAATTAAGGAGCATATTTAAAAAAAAAAAAAAAACATTTTTCTGCTATAATACTAATCATTGCAGTTATCAAAATGAAAATCATTACTATTTTCGAATGCTGAACACTTTTTATGACACCACTGAGTACAAATACACATTGTATCCGTTGACCGATCATCTTCTTCAATGAACATTTCCTCACAGAAAATGCACCTTACATCATCAAACTTCTTTACTCCCTTCTTCTTATCATTCTCTTATGCAGTCCTACGTTTTGTGCCAGAAGTCTTTTGGGTAGTGGTCTTTTTAAAAGTTTTTTGAGAAGCTTTAGTTGAAATATCATCTAGTTACCTCATGAGTCTTTTTTGATTTTTCAAATTTTTGTTTCTAATTGTCCTTTACCGGAGTACTTGTCAGGAGTGTAGAACTCTGTAGCTTTAGCTTACGTATTGTTATTGCTTTAGCAGGCTAAGAAATAGGCCATAAAACTGAAGGACTGTAGTAGTTCTTAGCACATCCAGGTTTGGGTGAAGCGGAGGGAACATCATTGCCTTGGACATATTCTGTTGTTTCAGGTCCCATGGGAGTATAAGGACGGTCTGCAATGGTAGCATTGTCTTGAGATCTTAAAATTGAAGAACTTCCAGGTTCGGATGAAGTTACTTGTCATGACCGGGCATAGTGAATATGATATCCACTTTGCCCAATCCACTTTCCCCTTCAGGTACATTTTTCAGGTTACTAAAAACTACTAAAAATTCCAAGCATCTAAACTCGTCGTCTACGGATAGTTGAAAGCTACATAATCGTACATCAAATCCTAGTCATTACTAAGAACATGATACACAAATAGTATTAAAGTTATAGATGAAACACTAAACTCTGTAAACTAATATTGTTTTCCCCAAAACATACTTTGTTCGGTCACTGGCGTCGCGTGACGCGAACTCGTCCCGACGTGTATTCCGCTCACGGAGAGGCAACAGGCGACCGTTGCTATGACAACACGGCTGCCGGCCAACTAATTATTTGGGAGTTATAGGCAAACTTTGCTTTGCCCGGGGTATCCACTTTAGCCGGGTTTCCCCTACTTTCATTCCATTTCTTGGGAATTTAAAAATAAGTTTACTTCTGCCATTAAGTATATAAAATCAGATTCTTCAATTAATATTAAAAATATGCTTTCGTTAGTTAAAAATTTACGTAAAATATAAAATTATATTATCTGTTAACAACGGACGATAAGCAGTATTAACATTTGATCAAAACGTTGCAAATATTCGAATTTTTTTTTAGCGTTGCCATTATATATATATATATATATATATATAAGCAAAAAAAAAAAAAGATAATTAAATCAAATAATGCAAAGAAATATAAAACGTTGCAGACGATAATAAATTGATAAATACAGATTTAATGCGCAGACGATAATTTTAAATAGCAGTAGTACTACAGTCAGAAAGAGGAATATAATTATTATTCAGGGTAGTCTTAACGACTGATAAACGTGAACAAGAAGCTACTTAAGGAGTCTGCTTGTGTTCGGAGTACATTTTTTCAAAAAATTCAAATATTGACTAACTGTATATTTTTTGAAACCGAAAAGGGATTCAAACTTAGAAAATAAACAAAAAAAAATTTTTTTTCTCATACTTTTTTTTAAAAATGGGAAATTTGAGCAAAAATTAAGCTAATATTGCAGTTTACGCCAACGACTCCAAACTCATCTCAACTAAATATATTTAAATATCCTTTCTAATGTAAGTTGCTACATTACTTACCTGCGTTCTGAACTAAAAACTTCGAGCCCGTCCCAAAATTTAGGAAAATATGGCAATTTTATTGAATTTCACAGATTTTCTTTCGAAAAACCCTCAGTTTTTCGCTCTTAAATGCCCGTAAAATTTTTAAGTACTGACGTAGATCTTAGGTTATAGTTCAAAACATAGCTAGCAATCTGATAAACATTATTTGAAAAAATGAGATTGATAAGTACAAAATTTTTCAAGTTATGAGATTTGTCGTGAATGAAAATGTCGAAAAAACTAGTTTTTCAGAAAATGAGTAGATATGTCATCGAAGTATATTTATTGCAATGTGAATACCGTGTATACACTTGATATAAATGTAATTTAAAAATAAAATAAAATTTATTTTTTTACACAAACGTTTTTATGCCAATATAAAAATAAATTAATAAATATACATGTATATTTAAATGTATATACATATGTTGGTTATAAATTTATTATTAAAGAGGACATAAGTTAGATAGGGCATCGACCTACATCCACTTGATATAAATTTAATCCAAAACACATTTACGTACCTCCTCAGATATCAGATATACTTGCTGATTTAAACAGTCCTTGCTACAACGAACTCATTTTTGTGTTTTACCTTTTTAAACACTGAACAGAAAAAAACTTTAGTAGATTTTTTTTTTTTTTTTTTTTTTTTTTTTTTTTTTGCTAATCTACTAAATGTTGATGTTTCTTCTTAATTGGAATTCCTCAAAATCGCGGACGAAGGGGGGGGGGGGGGTGCAGACATAGAAGTCTTCAGATGAAAATTATTTTTTTAGGAAATCAAATTCCTTGCACTGATTATCTTCATGATCCACTTTAAAAGAGATTCCGGGAACCTCGGCGAAACTCAACTTTGACGATGTCCTCTTATGTACGGTCTTGACATGAATTTCAGTTTCCACTGAGATTGTCCTGCAGGGAAACCACGGAAGTCATCTGTAGTCATGCTGATGACAGTCAATTTGTTGTTGTTGGAGGAAGCCACAACATGTTCAAAATCGTGAAAATCAAGTACATTTACTCAAAATTCAAGTACTGACAACGAATAGTCGACCAGGCATATGTTTTGATTGCTTAACGGCATTGTCGAAAACTCTTTAATGTTCCTACGTTGTCACTTGGCAACTGGAAGATTCTTTAGGCATTTTTAAAACTACGACAAATCGCTTAATGTTCCGCACTTTGCAATAAAGCAATAAATATCCATGAAAGTTTAGGCGAAAGAAATGCTTCGTGTGTTAACAATGGCTCTCATTGAACTACTAAAAGTGCAGCAGCTTAGTATATATAAAAAATTGTGAAAAATATCGTCTGCGACAGAACAAAACAAATAAAACAGAATCGTTCTGTTGCTACACGTTATTTATCGTCTGCCAAGCATTACTTGTGTTTATTCGTATGTTATATTCTATAACTGTACATTTTAGCAAAAAATAATTTTGTTTTATTGTTTTTAGAACACGGATATGAAGAATCAAAGATTTTTTATTTTTTTTAATGTTTGAGGGCTGTGAAATTACAAAACGTTTTCTTCGACTTTATTTGAAATAAAGTATGATTATTTTCCCCAAGTATCTCCCCTTTTTAAGTATCTCTTTCGCTCAAGGACGAGAGACGGTAATTCCCATATTTTGCGGAAAGATAAAATACGACCTGGCACGCAAATCTACATCTAATGAGAAGCGACTAGGAATCATTTCAATGCAATATTTTCTCTAAATTTGCCAAATCAAGGAAATTTTTGAGAAATCACACAATGACCTCCTATCGGGGTGTTACAGCTTGCGCTTAGTTGAGCTAAAAAGAAATCGCGAAAACCGTTTATGCGTCTTGGTTCAAGTTTTGGCGGCGATTCATTTATGTTCCATTCTCCGGACAATGGTTATGGGCAGGTATAGAGCAGTAAGTACATACTGCTGCTTACCTGCATAATGTAGCGATAATATCAGTTACTGCTAATCACCACTGATAAAAAAAAATGCTTTTATTTAGTGCTAACCAAATAAACATGTTTGCATCATAAAACTGAAAAAACATAGATTTGGAAAATTCCAAAAAAAAAAAGAAAGAAAACGGAAGATATGCAGTTATTGCGATTTAACCTCCCACGGCAGAACGATCATGGGCAAAAAATTTCATAAAAATCAAAAAATTTGCAGTTACTGCCTTTTGCCTGCCCACGGGAGAAAGTTCATTCTGCCAATTACCTGCAAAATGTAGCGACAAAAGCAGTTACTGCCGTTTACCAGACCACGGGAGAAAGTTTTCGTTCTTCCGTGGGCAGGTAAAGAGCAGTAAGTACATACTGCCGACTTCCCGCAAAATGTTGCTAAAAAAGCAGTTACTGCTAATTACCACTGATAAAAAAATGCTTTTTTTTCTGCGGCAGTCAAATAAAAATGTTTGTACCATAAAACGATAGTAATAAAGATTTTAAAAATGCAAAAAATGAAAATCGAAAAATCTTCAGTTAATGCCGTTTACCTGCACACGGCAGAGTTCTCCACCAAGACAATGCTCCAGCTCATTCCACATTGTCGGACAAGAGGTTTCTCGTCAAGTTCAGCATCCCAGTTTTTGATCATCAGCTTTATTCATCGATTCTTGTGCCTTGTGACATCGATCTGTTTCCTAAGGTGAATTTAGAGTTACAATGAATATGATTTGGCTCTCATGAAGCTGTGAAAAAGAAAGTGGCACGTGTCCTGAAGAAGCTGACAAAAAAAGACCTCCAGCACTGCTTCGAACAACAGACAAGTCGCTTGTCGCGTTGTAGAGATAGAGGTGCTGCTTATATTAAAGGTGATAATCAGTAAAAATAAATGAAATTCAAAAAAAAATTTACAGTGTCAGGCTCGTTATTTAATAGCCACACCTTGTACATAAAAAGAGGGGAGAAGGGAGATAATGAGAGATAAAGGTTACCATATTTGGATTTAGGAGGCCATTTTGCATAAGAATCAACATGAATAGTGTCAAAAGCCCTTTTTATGCTATGCAAAGTAATAATTTGTTCAAAACGAACAATTTAACTACAACTTTAAAAAATCCTTATTTCTGAGTACTATGCAGGAGACCGAAATGCCGCAAAAAAGCAGCACTTTTTTAAGTAATATTTTTCAACTTCATTATTTGCTTGAAAAATTAAAAAAAAAAAACAAAATTGAAAAACCTTGATTTCTAAACTAGTGCGAACTTGGAAAAATTAAAAAGAATAATTTCTTTAATAAAAAAATGCATGTAGAAAAAATTATTTCTTGTAAGAAATTATAAGTTTTACTCCTTATCTGGAAGGCCTAATTATTTTTTGACTTATTAATTTTTTTGCGAAACTTTGAATTTACGGGAAAAGGCTGTTTAGAATACACATTACCGCCTAGTGTTCTGGAAAAGTTTTACCAAAAAATAGAATATATGTATTATAAATTTTCTAAACAATTTTTTTTCATCGATGTCTTTTTTTCTGTAAGAAATGTTTTGCACCTTTCCAGAAAGGACAGAAAAACTTCCTACTCTCTTGCCGATAAAAATTTTCATTGAAACTGACTTAGCAAATAGGAACAAATTTCCTTTTTTTTTTTTGTAATAATGCTACTTTTCATTCAGTATTTGTTAATTCAAGAAAAGCACGGCCATTATATCCCAGACATTTCAAGGAAATGCAGTTTAACGACAAAAATGTTTGAAGACACGAAATGATGTTTCTTCAGTCTCATTTTGGAGAAATAAAACTTTTTTCTGCTCAGTTCTTTTTGGAAGAGGTTTAAACAAACGTATTTAAAGACACATCACGAAAAGCCGGAGATAAAACTAGTTTTGCAAAGAAATGGCTGTTTTCAGTTCAGTTTATACATAAGAATATTTATTTGCAAAACATCATGGAAATTAAGCTTCCAGTTACTATCCTTCTTTCTGTTTTAATGCGCATTAAATGTACTAAGATGCCCATTTTTTTTTCATATGTGGATTTTATTTATTTTAAATTAGTTCTTTTGTGAGGCTATAATTATTTACTTAGACAAATATCAAAAATTCTTTCCTTTTCATGCGCAAGAAACCTTGAACGGGAGTAAGCAACTTTTAAAGTTCGGGATGGATACAAAAGCACTCAGAGAGGGAGTTAACAATATCATAAAACTTGCCAATGAAACTGGGCTCACTAAAATGGAGGAGCCAGTGTGCACCCAAATATGCGCGTTAGAAATTTTTTTGTTATTGAATTTAGTTCATAGGTAACCAGTAATATTACATTGTACAATAGTTTTTTGCTTATTACCCAGCTCTGCATAATAGCTATATAGAAAAACAAAACTCTAAAGACAGTACATAGTTTTAGATGAACAATTTTTCATAAAGATAACTGTAAGTAACTGCATCAAACATGTTTTGGTGTCTATTTACGAACTCGTTAAGGTGATTAACTTGATATTTATATCATTGTAAAAAAGGGCTGTTACAAAGCTAACGAAGCTTAAAAAAATTTCACAGGATCACTACGTGCTGTCTTTTAGAAATGTGTATTTCTTTAATGAAATATTACTAATGAATTATTAGAGACACTAATTACTAGTAAATAAAACAGGTTTCTCTGAAACGCTTATTGGCAATTCCATCCCGTGTAACTGACTGACAGCTTTGAAGCCAAGCACGTATTTTGTAACTTTCAACGCAAAATTTGCATTGTAAAAACAATCTTTTTCAGTGGAATATTATATTTTTTAGGCTGAATTCAATTCTATAGTTAAATTCTCCAAATACATGTTGGACGATTGAAAAAAGAATTGTTAAAAGCATGCTAACTGACTGACATCCTTCTTTGTAAAATGTCAGTCATTTACAATGTTTTTAACAAATGTTTAAAAATCATCTAAAATCTATTTCGGAAAATCAATTATACTATTGAATTCAGCTTAAAAAATACATTATTAGAGGGCAACAGATCGTTTGTAAAACATACATTTTGGGTTGAATGTTACAAAATGCATATTTCTTTGCTTCAAAAATGTCAGTCAGTTACCCGTGAAATTGCATTTATTTTAAAATATAACCAACGAAAGAAACCCCCCAAAAATATATTGCGACAAGCTTCAAATGTTTCAATTTGCCACCGACATCTGAAGTTTAACCCTTTGCCCTAAATCGTATGTTGTTTGTATGGTGTCCATCTATTTTAATCCCTTTTAACCATTTCTTCTGTTTTTAAAATTGACATTTAAATATCTCGATATGCACTCATCAATAGTTATAAAATCTAAGGAGAAGCACGATTTTTCAACTCCATTTTTAGCTAGATTTCTTTAAATTGCCAAAAACATTTTTTAACTACAACAGATTGATTGAAAAAATATATGTATTCATAGTTTTCGGGATCAATAGTATTAGGCATGTAAGTATTGTTCATGTATGATTTTTCTAGCATGATATTTTATTCATTTATTTATTTTTATTTATATTTTTATCTTTTTTTTTTTTTTTCATTTTCAAATTTAAAATATCAACGTTAAGGGATACATTTTAAAAAATGAAACTAATATTTTGAGTAATATCTTGTAAATTATTATTTCTGCTTTTATTTCTTCCGGTGCTCTTAGGTTCATTAGCTATTGCCTGGAATATGATTTATTATCATCACTACTTCTTTTTGTAAGATAAATGTTCTAGGAGAAGGCGAAGAAACAAAAGGGCATTAGCAAGAACGGAAGAAGTCCATGCCCGCCACATTATTCTCGTGAATGATTGATATAGAAAGTTTTGCTCTCACAAGAGTGTTATGATAAAATGATAAAAAAAATATTCCTTCTAGTGAAAATTTTTGAAAAGATGGCACTTCTGTTTTTTTTTTTTTTTTTGCTGTTACACTTTTGCATAAAAGAACAGTTTTGTTTTCTAATTTGGGAGAATCGATAGTTATAAAAAATACTTTTAAAATTAGCGGGTGTATGAGGGAATAATCCGTATGTGCAACTACTTCACCAATACGAGGCAATGACTTCTCTTAAATACCAATTTGAAATTCAATGCTGATCTCAAGCAACACCATAAATTACATCAGGGATCACCAAACGAGGACCTCCACTTTATTGTATGAGGATCTAAGAGGTCGTTCATAAATGAGTTGATGACTCTTAAATGAGATGATTCTGGAAAAGGGAAGGGGGTTCGTGAAATTGTGATAATTTTCGACAAGGGAAAGGGAGAGGGTGACAAGAAATGTGTGACGATACATATTTTGCTTGAAATAAAAGCACTTTAACAGCACTATGCTTATATATTACAGTCTGACATGTAGAGAAGAAGAGGAAGGGATAGAGCGTAATTATTATGTGCGTGTTTAAATTTTTTTTGAGCAATCACGGATTGCTTATTAGCCTCCCATGATCGCAGTTAGTGTTCTTATGATTTTTCAGGTTAACGACACAAATAATCTAGCGCGTTGTTTTTAACATTTACCAAGTGAGACTAATGCCTCGTACTACCTAAAGTAGAAAATCGCCAGTCGTAATATGACGGGGGAAATTTCTTGTCTATTTCCATTAAATTCCATTTATTGAAACAAGAAACCCAATGAGTAGGGTCCAATCGCAATTCGTGATTGCGAAAAAAATAATTTGAATTTAAGATGTCAAAATTCAAACGAAGGCCAGGGGCTGATGCTGGATATTTCTTTTTTTGCTGATGCAAATCACTGCGGTGTAAAAAGGCTCATAGCACTAATCGTGCACCGTAGTTGAATGGCATCTCTCCCTGACTCCGAAAAATGTCACCAGGCACACCTAAAGCAGGGTTGTATGTAACACTAGACTTTATAAAAAAAAAAGTCTTGTGGTAATTATATGATTTTCATTCAAAAAAAAAAAAAAAAACAGACCCAGAAGAAAACGATGGATTATATTCCCTCCTTCCGAGATATTTTAAAATTTCTATATTTTTGACTCGAGACTATCAACAAATCATTCGCAGTTAGTTTATTTAAAAAATCCCAAATCCATTATCTTTTCTTTCTTTCTTCTTTTTTTTTCTTGCATTTACTGTACGATTTTTCTCAAACTTCACGTGCTCTAAAGTTGGTAAGTTAAAAATGTTTTGAAACCGTTTTTCTACACCACAATATCTGTACCTAGGAGCCAGAGTGACTTAAGTCCAAAAATTGCGATTTTCGGTTTATTAGTGCATTGTATGTAGAAGCCTATTCCACATCGAGCCATATGAACGCAATTCTTTAAAAAAAAAATCCTTTCCAATTTTTTACCGGAGTCAAAAGACCGCTCGTCTCATCCTTTGCATGCGCCGGAAAAAAAGTTTTTCCTGTCTGCTGTAAAATTATCATAATGTGACTCACGTCTTTCTGGCTCTGAGTACAGATATTTCATCCCGTATGAGCTACTAATGGATTGCAGCAAATAAAGAACGGAAGGAAAATAGTCGGATCCGTTATTAAACATGATATTTCAGAATTCAATCGATACATTAATTGCTGTCTATTTAAGCATAATAGAGATGGTGTTATTATTGTCATTATTTTTTAATGGGGAATTCCCGGTATCCGTATCAGAAAAATAGAAATTTGATTCAAAATATTTATCGAAAAAAAAAATTCTTAACAAATAATCTTCTTAAAAGCTATTGAGGAAAAGACATTGTTAAAGTTCTTCCTTTATACACAAAAAAGTTGATGTCAGGCTATACATAATGTTCAAACGCATCTCAGATTAAGATAAGTGTAGTTGACATTTAATGGATTACGAAAAGCAAAATCTTCTTTATATTAATAAATTCTAACGTATGACCTCTACACAATCACTGACAGAGAGTTACCACCCTGTCGCCATCATTACTTTTCTTTCAGCATAAAAAACCTTTTGAAAACCGGCAAACACATTTTTAATACCTTAATCTTAAAAGTAAAACATGTCACATCAAGGAATACATAAACATATCTACTGTAAATTCTCTCTAAAACATCCATCAATGTTTCATATAAAAAGAGGATGTTTTTATGGCTGTCATCGCATAGAGGTTTAACTATAAAACAACTTTTTTCAGATGATGGATTTTATAAAATAAACTAGTGGTGCCCGCACGGTTTTGCCCGTAATAGAAAATTAAATGGCGATTTGGTTCTCATGTATAATTACAAATAATGGATGATGAATTTCTCGCCAATTGGTTATGTTTATTTGTTTGCCCATGTTACGGTTCCACGTTATGATAATTTGGTAATTTACTTTCCCACGTTGTGATAATTTGCTTGGTGAAATTTTCTTAAAATTGAAATAGAAAAAGAACAAAATTAAATTTTCGTAAAATCGTTTCGAGTTGCACACCTCCATGCTACAAACTAACTTTGTGCCAAATTTCATGAAAATCGGCCTAACGGTGTAGGCGCTATGCGCGTCACAGAGTTCCAGACAGAGATCCAGATATCCAGACAGACAGAAAGACTTTAAGCTTTATTATATTAGTAAAGATTACTTTGCGTAATCAGTGAAAAGAATATGTCTTTTATTGCATGTTTCATGTTGTACTTCTAATGCAAAACACAAATTTTTCCTTTAAATAATTTTGAAAAAAATGTTCGTTTGCACAAAGCTAGTTTTATCATTGCTTCTGAAAATAAATAACTCTATTTTGCTTCTCGTTTAAATCTAAACCATTTTGAGGTTATAACTTTGTTATCTTCTCCTTGACTCTGCCTTGTTATAAACTTTGCACTGAAAACTTTTTTAAGGGGTAAAATCACTTCTAAACTATGCTGTAAAGCATTTTCTTATCACAGCTGTTTACCAACCAGACGTTTTCTATTTTCAGTTCATAGGCCCGAACACAATGTTTTCTATTGACCTATAACATCTAATTATCATATTAGACTTAACAAGACAATAAATTCTTTTCAGAATATTCTTAATGCAGTTTCTCACTTCTTCCAGTAAACTACTCCATTCTGTTTATATGCATCCCTCTAAAGAAATATGTATGGGTCAAGGTGTTCAGCTTTTTTTTTTTTTTTTTTTTTTTTTTTGCCCCTTCTTATTTCTAAGTGTTAACTTTTTTTCTGAAAAAAAAATCAAATTTTAATATTTATAAATGAAAAAAAAATGTACTTTTTATCATTGTAACCATATGTCTTGCATCTTACCTTGCGTGGTATGCCAAAATACAATAGCATTATGTATGAAAAATAAAAAAACTATGATAATTCCATTTTGTATGTAAAAATTTTTGAATTTCAACTAATAGTTAATGTATTTTTTAACTAAAGTTTCTCTGGGACAAACTTGCTCAGATTTATCTGAGCATTTAAAATCGATAAACCAAGCAATTTGTAGGTGCGAGGGTCTCCGATGGTGTCAAATATGAAATCTGTTCATAAACTGCTAACGTTGAAGTCTCAGTTATACGAATTGAGACAAGGAGTTATGAGGAGCCTAGCAGGTGCAAAATCAGCATAATAGGTACGGGTTAACTTAGTATCCTTTTTTTGTCCTTGAGAATTTAATACTGTTACAATGTTTATCTTCGATCTAGTTACAAAAGGAGTGTAGTCACTGAATATATTGTAGTACAAAGACATTCAGTTTTCCAACCTATATGCTCTACTCTGCAAATCCTAAAATTTTTAGTCGTTCAAAAAAGTTCATTAATTGGCCCAGCTAACGCTCCACCTTGGTGCTTTGTGTCTTAAGTGTGTATTATCAGGTCTAGACATATTTCAGCGTAAAACGAAAAGCAGCCCATACATTTAGAAAAATATTGAAAAGCTAAAATTATGCTACTTATTTTCTCTCAAAATAAATAATTTATAGTCACTTATAAACTGACATACTGTTCGGTCTCAATTGTTGAAGATCTTATTTTCACCTTCGCATATAGTTTCAGAAAGGACTTCCAAGCTTTCAAATGACTTAAGTGCGTAAAAGTCAGATACAGAAAGATGACACAAATGGTTTGTAGGTCAGATATATCTGGAATTCGTCATGCATCGGTTTTCCAAAATAGTTCCAAGATTGGACATTAGAGGGTGCTAGTCACAAATATATTTTAAATAGTGAAAAAAAGTAAAGCCTAGAGGGCCGAGATCAGATCTAATTACAGCGAGCGACTTTAAACATGACCCATGTTTGTGTCAAGATGTCGCTGTGAAACTGACCTCATCTAAATAAGTGAATTGACCTATGTTCATAAAACACACTATAGTTGTTTTCATACTTCTTAAAAGCACACAACTTTGTGAATGCAGCGTCGGTCCGACGTCTCATTTTGGAACTATTTTTTAAACGATGGAAACAAATTCGAGACCTGTCTGTGCAACTTGTTTCCTCTTTTTGTCTCTCACAATTTTGCTAGTATGTCACAAAGATGGCGAAGTCATTTCTGAAAGACTCTGCACAACAGTAAGGAAATCTGCTGCTCACACAGTGTGCTCGTGAGTGTACGTGAGTGTTTGCTTTCTAAAAAATATATGAAAAAAACTCGTATTAAAACACAGTTACAGCAATAGCAACAGAGGATCAGCGAGTAAATAGTAGCTCAAAAGAGACATCAGACGGATGGCCAAAGTAATTGGCCAACAAATACATCACATTGTTTGTAGCTCTATTCTCCAAATTCTTGTCTCTCTTTATTTACATTTAAAACGTTTCGAATATTGTAGTAAATATTTTTAAATGCATTTTTACCAAAATTCAGTTTTTCTCAAAATTATCTAATTGCACATTCCCTTTTTTTGAGATTATAAAACTTTCTGGATTTTTAGTCTACGTGAAATAGAACTTAAGTTGTAAGCATTTGAATACTAAGTGTCTGCAGTATAACACGTGTTAAGTCTAAACTTTACTTACGTTTTCTGAAAAATGCAATTTTTTCGCTCTACACTGGCTACGGAAAACATGATTTTGCAAATTCTATTCAATATTGAAACATGAAATTTAGTATGCATGTCTTGTAAGAATTTGTGAGTGTAATAGACCGTAAGTTATGTAAATGATAAAATATTTTTTATGTATATCCTTCTTTAAAAAAAGTTGGCTAATTTTGGAGAAATTACTGGATAATTTCACGTGTTTTGTCATAAATCTTAAAAGTCTAGAAGTATTTCTAAACTTGCAGTGTGCTACATTTGCAACATTTATGCATGCAAAATAATCTAAGAAAACTGCATGTAACTAGTTAGGTTTTTTTTTACTGCAACCTTTCTCCTAACTTGCAATTTTCAATCATTTTTACCGAAAAATCACCCCTTTTTCTTCTTCTTCTTTTTTTTTATTTTAAGAATGATATTATGATTTATTTTAAAGTAAAATGCGTGTTTTAAGATCCTCCTCCCTCTAAAAAAAAACATTAATATTATTTCATAGTGTGGGTTTTAAAGAATACTGCTCCGAACCTAGTTGGATACTTTAAAATGTATATTGATGGACGTGTGCTTAATTACTTGAACAGTTGCATATAAATGAACAGTAATATGCTGACAATGATCTCTACTTATGAGCACCAGTGATTATGAGTACCTACTTTTGAGTACCAGCAGTGATGTTACCATCAATGTTTCTGAGGGTATACTCCCGGTAATCAGTTATACACAATATGTGTATCCGATCATATGCATAATGTGTCATAATATGAAAATTTTTTAATCTTGAGGGTATATGCTATGTGTCTAAAATATGTTTGAGAGTATACAGCGTATATGTAGTGTACCCTATGAGAACACCACTGAGTACCAGTGAAAGCAGCATTTACTATCAACTCACGAAATAAATTACTAACATAATCTTTATTTGAAGATAATATAAACCAAGAAATTAGAAAGAAATATGGAATAACATTAAACTAATACCAAAATCTTTAAAATCCCGAATAAAATTTATTGCACTATTTAATCTACACTTTTAGTCGACATTTCAGTTATAAAAATAGCTAATATATTCATTTCGAGCCGAGAAACAATAGATAATTCACTCCAGTACATTACGAAAAATAACAAAGGATTAATCATTTTATCTTTTCGTGTTTTTGTAAGTCTAAACCGTTTAGACATTCCATGAATTAAAGCTAATGTACATTAGTTTGCCTTGCAAAGGTATTTAAGGAAGAGCTCCAAAGATTTCCGCGCACTAATGAGTACAAGAAATTGACCAAAACCTTCGAATTGATTGCCCTATTTAATGCCTAATGGGTCCCTAGTATACTATATTGCTACAAATGTTTGTAGTACTTAAGCTTACTTTATTATCCCACGTGCTTAAATTGCAATAATACTTTGTTACAAAATATCTAATGTAATTCTCTGAAGTGTGTTTATTTTGAAAGCTAATAATATTAGTCAAACGTTTTATAATTTCTTCCAATGCATCAGTTTATGCATAGTAAAAAGTGTTATTTCACATTTGTTTCTTATACTAACTCATTTTACGCAATCAATATCCACTGTTTATCAATATACACTGTAAAAAAATTCCAAAACGTCAGAGATGATTTCCGTGGTAGTTTCGGGATTGCACAGGTTTTCACTTTTTTGCCCGTAAAATCAAGTATCCTCGTAAAAAGGTTTTCTGAATTGCTACAAGTTGCACGAATGCAGACTTTTTAATGTTGTGAAATATATTTTTAGCTACCAGGTTACAAAATTGAATAAGCAACTTTATTAAGTGTATCGGCTTAAGTTCGATTATTAACGTCACATATTATTTCCGTGGAAGTTTCGGGATTTCACAGGTTTTCACCTTTTGCCCGTAAAATCAAGTTTCTTCGAAAAAAAAAATTCCTGAATTGCTACAAGGTGAACGAAGTTTCACGACTTTTCACTGTTGTGAAAAATATTTTTAGCTACCAGTTAATTTTAGCTACCAGTCTACCAGATTGACTAAACATGTTTATTTAGTGTATCTGCTTTTGTTCGATTACAGCCCGTCCATTATCAACTAAGCTCCCAATGAGAGCAAATAAGTCACAGGATAACTGCAGTTTTGCAAGGCAAGGATTGCTGGCAAGGGAGATACTTGCTTCTTACTTGCAATTCTGTCTTAGCTTTGGCCAAGGTTGCATCAAAGCTTAATAAATTTAATCAATAACATTAAACCTACCCTTTTTTCTTGAAGGTTCCCGCTACGTGGCTGGCTTTTACCGGGGAGATTTCCAAACTCATCAGAAAGTTTCAAGAATAATTTCAGAAAGGTTACTGACATTTAGTGGATAAGGTTCTTGTTTTTTTTTTTTTTTTTTTTTTTTTTTTTTTTTTTTGAAAGAGATTTTACTGGCAGAAATTGGGCACATCAGCTGCCTATTATTTTCCAGGAACGTTTCTGAATCGTTTTTACAGTGCACACATAAAAGTAAAGCTGCTTTGTTCTAAGACATTGATTTGAACTTGTTCCTGTAGCTTAGAACAAAACGACGCGGAATTTCTGTAGAAATATGCAGATAATAGCTCATTTTGGGGAACATTTTCTGTTCATAAAAGAAAATTATTTTACTTACCACTTCAAGTTTTTTAATCCTAAAATAATTTTGCAGTCAACAAATTGGTATCTGAAAAAATAAAAATACATAACTTTCATTCATCCCATTTTTACGAAGTTAACTTCCTGTTCGCCGACTTCAGAGGGAAGTTACGTGACGTATATCTCTTGAAAGAAGGCGACACTGTTAAATATTCAGGAAACTTTTATGGTAAATATTACTGTAAAATGGAGTGTTAACAGTACAGAAAAAAATTGCAGTGCCAATGGATGCACCACGTGACTTACAGTGCACATAACACCGTATCTCCCCTCACTCGATGTGTCACAACTCGTATGGTGGGAAGCAAAGGAGCCAGCCAATCCGAAGGTCCCGAGGTCGAGTCCTGCTGCTCCCATTTTGCGCTTTTTTTTTTTTTTTTAATTCTCGTTTATTCTATCGTAAAATTTTACACTAACAAGGAGAGGTTACGGTCTCGGAAATTCAGATCGGGATGAAATTTGGCAGATTAGTAGTATCCTTTAAGGGTACTCTCAGGGTAAAGTAATAAAGCGCACTAGCCATAAAATTCCGAGAAAACAGCCTTTAAAGATTTACGCGCAACTTATAAACTAGTAGAGATTGTTCGTAAACAAGTGCCCGGTGGTCATGTGGGCGCTCTGGGGTTCCATGCGGCCGATCCGGGTTCAAATCCACTGCAAGTTTCTTTTTTGTTCATTTATAAAGTAACTGTTACAGCTTTGTGCAATTTGAATTGAAGATAATGCGAAATTTTTAAACACGTAAAGCACTTTAATAGAGAAAATGGAGATAAATTAAATCGATACAAGTTAAAATTTGAATTACAACGGCTACAAAATTACTGTAGATCTTAATTTATAGATGATTTTTAACAATATAGTTGTTATTTATGTACATACACCAGAATGATATTTATCATAAAAGCATGGAAAACAAAAATTGTTATGACATCTCGCACAATTTATAAAGGATGCTTACAGAAGCAGGTTTTTTGTGAAAGAGTCGTTGGAAAACATACTTCATTCAGGAAAATTTCTCTTTTGTCAGAAAGTTTAGATGTATACCAGGCATATCGAATCACTTTATCAAAAATTGGCGATGACAGTTGATGATGGACGATTGATTGTATTTTTATGCAGTCTTTACGAGGATTTATTTCTCTATTATTTTCAACGAGATACGCGCAATTTTGTATACGTTTTATTAAATTCTTTACCTGTCTATAAAAATAGACGTCGCAAGGTTGAACAAGTGGAGTACATTTTGGTGGAATCACTTTAACTGTACAAGTTGGAGATTTTTCGTCATCCTGGAAAATTTGGTCGTATAGTTCAGGTTTTGTTTGTCCTCCCTAAGAGTCGATAATCAATAGAAATTCTTCTTTTCCCACATATAACTTCAAGCAACGGTTCAAAAATTCGATGTATAGTCCTGTCGTTAGCTTTCCTGATTTCAAAGATGTTATTATGACATTTTTATATTTTTGCGAGTATTCATCAATTGTTTTTTGAATTCGGGGGCCAAAAATACCAGTTGCTTCTTGTAAACAAACAAATACAAGAGGCAGAACTTTTCCAGACAGGGTAAGAGAGTACTGAGCGGTGTATGAATGCGTTACTCTATTCATGTCGTGCCTTTTGACGAAAATAGTTTTACTTCCCTTTTGAGCCAAAGTCCTGTTGTACACCGACTGATACTGACATCCTGGGAAAAGGAAACGGGAATTAAAATATTTTGTCAAAAGCAGGCGCGGATCCAGAGAGAGGGTCGTGGGGGGTGGGTCCATGACCCATCTTTTAAATGACCAAATATAGAATAAAATTGCATTTTTGGGACATATTTCGAAAAAAAATTGCCCATTTCGCAAAAAAATTACCCTTTTACCCCTCCCTTTCCGAAAATGACCTCCTCCTAAACCAGAATCTGGATCCGCCCTTGGTCTGAAGATCGTAAAATAAGTTTTTAATTACTTACCTGTTTGGTAAGTATTGATAACATAATCGTTTTTGAAATTCGGTATCAACTTTAACGTCTGGATTACAAAAGTGTCTGCAGAAGCCAAAGTTTCTTCGATCGTCGCAGTTTCTCTTTTTGATACAAATTTTGTGACTTTTCGTTGACGAATGGCATGCTTCCTTTTGAATTTTTTTACCCAACTGTCATATGCTTTAAATTCAAAATCTGTAAACTGTCGTGCTGCTCCTAAAGCCCACTGTTGCAAGTTCCGAGTAGTAACTTGTTGATAATTCTCTCGAGCTTCTAGAAAACGATCATATGTCCAAGAATTGATTACATCGTATTTATCGAATAGATTTCCTCCATTTTTTACTTCTTTCTCTCATTGCGATAAATATTCTTTTTTTTTTTAACCGACTGCATCCTTTCTTTTGTAATGTTTGTAGATTCCATGTGGGGTGAGCCGTTGCTATGTTCACAACTTTAATTTTGTAATCCAAAGGAAGATGCTCTACTTCTCTTCTTTTTTTCTCTTCTGGTTCGTATTCAGCTGATGAGCTTTGAATTTCGACTTGCTCAAAAAGTTCCTCCTCATAGTTTTCATTTTCATGAGCAAGTTCGTCATCAGTTACAAATATTTTTTCAACCAGCATATCCATAGTACGTTCATATATTTCTTCGCCCATTAACATTGCTTCACGAGAAATTGAACTTGATGATTCCGATGCAATCAAATGATTTTCAGTAAGCAAGCTCTCGTAATAAACGGCCGCATCTTTTAATCTCTGCATCAACATTTCACTGTGCAATGAATTTTGATCCATTTTGCCAACAGATTTTAATTGTTTCGGAGTTACTTCAATAATCGACCATTTCGATTCACAATATTTTAAAAACTGAAATCCTTTTTCACGGTATAGAATGTTCCAGTCTAATTTACAGCATAGACGATAAATAAATTTAATGATGAAAACAAATATGAACATTGCAGACGATAATAGATAGAAAATAAAGAGTTGAATATTCAATGTAAAAATACCTGCAGACGATAAATTTACAAATAACAGAATCAAGGAGCAAAACAATTGCTCGATAAGTACGGTTAGGGTTTTTAAAATTTGACTACCTGCTTATATGCAATAAAACAACATTCTTACTCATCCACAAAGAAACTGATTATGTATTTCTTGCAAAAATCTTTTACTTCGTCAAAGTTTATAATATCTAAAAATGTGTAATCACTTCTTTGTGAGAATAGTAAATAGAGTTTTAATGTACTATCACACATTAAAAATACATCATATTTTTAAAATTAAGAATTACCTTCAATTCAAGCTGCAAAAAGCGGTAATAGTCACTTTATAAATGAACAAAAAAGAAACTTGCAGTGGATTTGAACCCGGATCGGCCGCATGGAACCCCAGAGCGCTGCCCACATGACCGCCGGCCACTTGTTTACGAATAATCTCTACTAGTTTATAAGCTGCGCGTAAATCTTTTAGCTAATATCTAGCCATAAAAGAATTTTATGGCTAGTGCGCTTTATTACTTTACCCTGAGAGTACCCTTAAGGGATACTACTAATCTGCCAAATCTCATCCCGATCTGAATTTCCAAGACCGTAACCTCTCCTTGTAAAACAGGATTTTACGGTAAAAGTTATTGGCAACATGGATGCCAGTAACTTTTACCGTAAAATTTCAGTTTTTTTTTTTTTTTTTTTTTTGTCTTTTTTTTTTTTTTTTTTTTTTTTTTTTTTTGAGACCAGCCAAGCAAGGTCTTTTGAACATGCTGTCAAAACAAGATATTTGAATGCAAAAAGATTGTCATGTCACCAAAAGCTTAGATTTCAGATTATAGTAGACGATGCATATTTGCCAAAGCAAGAGCTTTTATTACTCATGACGTAATCCAGCCGCATCAAAGAAAACGTTTTCAGCTTGGAGTCAAAGAAAAACCGGAGTATTTCAGGAGTTCATGGAAAATTTATTTTTTCGAATGAACATGATTTTAAATACCTCGGTGGTTTTTATTTCAAAGAGGATCTAAGCATGAACTTCCAATTCGAATGAGAAACGTGCTGAAAAGAATCTCAGAGCTTCGAAAGATAAGTGTATTTTCGAATCAAATGTAATAAAACTTCTTGAGCTATGTACGGAATCAAATCAAAATCAAAGCTCGTGAAAGCGACCAAACATTATGAAAGTAAAATTAGCACTTTAAGAAAAAATTTCGAGTGCTGAATTTACAGTACAAATGCTTTACTGGCAATGTTATTTATTTCAACGCCTATCTACAGATTTCCTATGAAAATGTGCAAGGAGTCCGGGGAAAATAGAAAATAAAGTGATAATACAAGTTGGTAATGTTTATCTTCTGTCACGTCTTTTGAGAAGTCAATATTCCTGAATCTTTTTCCAAAATCTTTTATGAAATCCCACATTTGAATTTTAAAAAATGATCTTTCCACCTTCTATACGTTTTGTATGACGCGTTAATGTACAAATTTGCCTTATATTTCAGATTCGTGTTTAAGGATTCCAAAGGCAGCACTCGTAAAGAACAGATATTAGGTAAGATGAAAAATGCACGCACGGTTTTTTTTTTTAATGTATATTTATTTAATTATTTCATTTGGATAATGTTATTATATAAATACTGCGTGTTTCAGGGTTGTTTTCCCTAATGTTATATGCTCTTTATTTTCAATTTTTCATCGAAAAACAAAATCCAGCCAATTTTAATCCGGAAGATAATTTGTGCTCTTTTGCGCAGAAACTTGACTTGTGAACGCCATTTTTATAGTATAATGGCCGCTGCTTATATAAATCACGTTTGTTCCAAGCAGTTTTGATTCCATTAAGCGGCTGATTCAATAAAGCAGCTAATTCAATAAAGCTGAATTATGTACTGTTTTTTATGATTTGATTCATTAAAACGGTTGATTATATTAACCAATGATTCAATTAACCGGCGTCCCCTGTAAAGATGTTGGATTTCTTGAAATCATTATTTACAACGACTACTGCGAGTTTTGTTTTAACTGTCTGAAAAATCTAGCGAGAAAAACATTTCATGGGGGGTTTTTTTTTCGAGCAATCACGATTGCTTATTGTTCTCATTTGACTGTTTTGAATTCCTATCATTTCATTTTCCCGCCAGCACCCTCTGCCAACACCACCGCCGCGTCGACCGGCGTCACGATTCTGCTCCTCTTCCGAAAACCGTCTCCAGGTTGCGTCCATATCCTACACACACACGTATACACACACACGCCTACACACATACACACACTCATGCCTGCGCACAGACACAAACACACACTCCTACACTCACACACACTCATGCCTCCACACAGACACAAACACATATGCCTACATACACACACACACACACGAACGCCTACACATACACGCGCGTACACACACCAGCACTGCAAACACAACATGCACACACATGCATACATACATACACACGCTCCCACACACATGCGCCTACACAAACATGCACACATGCGCCAACACAAACACGCACACGCTCGTGATTGCGAAAAACATAATTTGAATTCAAGATGCCAAAAATTCAAATTAATATTTTTTTTTCTTTTCATGGCTTTAGGAAAATATTCGTTTCAGAAAGCAAAAATACACCTTCAATGATAAGAAAATAATTTGTTTCTTTGCGCAGCTACAAAGCGCTTGTAATACGTGAGTTACATTCCATTCTTGAAATATGTGTAATAGGGATGACTCATGCATATAAATGAGCAAAGGACTGAAAATGTCAAAATTCCTCCCTCGCAATTTTAGAACTGAAGCACAATTTTGCTACTTACATAACTTGTAAAGTCAATGTTTAAGAAATCGGCTAACTTGCACCGTTCATTAAGTTGAGTTCATGACTTTCAGCAGCGTTCTGTACGGTCGTGATTACTATTCCAAAAGCAGTGTGCTGGGAATCCAGGAAGAGGTTATTTGTTTTCAGTACAGTATGCTAATTGCCGACAGTAAGCAATGACAAGCTATTGCTGATGAGCAGAAATCGAACGATAAATTTTGCATTCTCTTCGCAATTGTTCTAAATTTTCGTTGGAACACAATTTTAAATCATTTTTAAATAAAACTAATCTACTCAAAAACTAACTTTTAGCTTTACTTGAAAAGTATAATTTTGAAACACAATATAAATACAAAAACAACAAGTTAAAAGTTAGTTAATCTACTCAAAAAAATAACTTTTAGTTTTATTTGAAAAGTGTGATTCTAGAACAGAATAAAAATTCTGTTTGTACTTAAAATCGTAATGCATAAATTCCTGAAACGGAGTATTGTACTAATCAGTATATTAAATTGAAATTGTATGTAAAAATCTTATCCTTTTCCGATTTCTTTTGGGCGTTTGCATCTTTAATTGCTGAGAGAGTTATTGAAATTGACTAAAGAAAATGCACAGTACTATCTAAAAGAAAACTCAATATATTAACAAAATTATTTACAGCTTCAAATAACAAATTTACAAATCAGACTCCATAAAAATCATTTTTTCGTGTTCCATCAATTCTATTTATTTTTTTCCTCGCTCAGTTCACTTCAGATCCGAAAAGCGGTGGGCGGAAGGAAAAGTTAAAAAATAAAAGTTCAAGGCTAACCTTGATCAATTGCGACAAATATAAATAAAAAAAAAACTTGCTAAAAGTTAATCTTGCATAGTATCTGTAAAATTTTGTTGAGCAGTACTTTAATATAAATTTAGCTTTTTTTTTTATCGTTTGTCCGAAAATGACAGTTTGATTCCGTACATTAAGCTCTTTTGAGATTTGCACCCATAGTTAAATATAGGTAATGAATGCTAAAGCATATTTTTTGATTGAAAAGTTTTATATTAAAATTTATCTAACAAGTGCGAGTCCGGAAAATTTACAAATAAAAGTACATAAAGTAAGAATAATCTTTTGTAATATTTTTTTTCTCATTCACTATAAGGGTCCTTTCTAGAGAAAGATAAATTTATGACCTTGAATATGAAGTAGAAATACGTTAGTTTGCTTTAAATGTTTTCCATTCAGTTTAGCATTTTTTTAAGCATTAAAATTTCTTTTAACAGATTAAATGCAGAAAAACCTTTGTGTTTAATGCTAAACGAATTAAAAATGCTGAAAATATCGTTACCATCTAATATTCTAAACTTCAAATTCTTAAACTGAGATCTTATAATAAAGTATAAAAAAATTCTGAAAAAAAAAAAAACTAATTTTTGCATTTTATTTCATTATTTTTAACAAGATATGCACAACTAAACGTAATTATGTACGTTTAATTTAATGCAAGTTTTGTCGAGTTTAAAGTTAGAGTTTGTTTTTTTCTAATATTTATTTATTTCTTTTTGTTTTTTAAGAAAAATGTTATACGAATATATTCATATATTTTGCTGTTTAATTATTTTTTTTAAGGATCTGTTAATTTCCATTTATTTATTTTTTAAGAATAAACATGTGCGTGCTTATTTATTTCCTCGAGTACAAAAGAAGAAAGAAAGCAGAGGTAAAACTAATGAAAATAGTATTTGAAAATCAAGATGTAAATCTAAAAATTAGTGACCGCGTATTTAATCGTTATAACCTAATGCTCGTAAAATCTCAGTTAGTGAAAAAAATATCATAAAAATTCAACCGTCATGGAGAGGTTGATTTGAACTGGTGAACAATATATATTGTGTGTGTGTGCACGTTATTGATTTTTAAGAAATACTCATGGCCTGGAAACATGGTCAATTGCATCTCTAATTTCGAAAATACTTTGGGAGTTTTTCTGTTTTTCACAAGTAATTCACAATGTGTTAAGCATGGCTCAACTTGAAACTCCTCACATTTCGTTATTATCGTAGCAATTACTATTTATTTATTTATTTATTTATTTTTAATCTGCGGTTCCTTGAACTAGAACTATAATATTCTCTGAAGTAAGTATCTCGGAAGAGATAACGTTGATGTCAACAAATATTTTTCTAATGCTTCTCCAATCCACAAATTGATGAAAAGGGTCGTCATCACTTGTTCTCAGCATTTATGGCTAGTCACTTACTTTTGGTTAACTTCGAAGTGTTAAGGAATTTTTCCATGAAAGGATAAACTGATCTGAGAGAAAATAGAAGTTTTATAACTCGCAAAACATTCCTCATTTTAACAATGCCGACATCCCAGGTTATCTTTAAATCAGGGCTCGATATAAGAGGGTTCGACTATATATGATTTTTTTTTTTTTTTTATAGTTATAAAACTGATGGAAAAGAAAATTTTAAATGAGAACATTTCAGCTATTAAAAGCTAGTCTTTTTGAACTGCTTTTCTTATGGTAACTTTCGTGCGGTATTACTCTTAAGGCAGTGAAACACATTTACAGGTTTTTATCTGCTTATTGGAAGTTAAAATATAATTTTGAAAAAAAAAAAAAACTATTATGACACAAACGCAAAAATTTATTTCTTGAATATCTTGAGTAAAAAAACTTGATTTTAAGACTATTGGTTGGGGGAGGGGAGAGAAAAAGTGTCTGGAAGATTTAAGGATTAAATGAGCTACCTTCAAAGTTCAGGAATTCTGCTACTCTTTATACAGAGTCTATTCCGTCTACGAAATCTATAGAGAAAAAATTTATCGACCTAATAAAAAAAAGTTTCTTGTAATGATTTGTATGTAAATACAGATTTATTATATTATAATAATTACGTGTTTACAGTTACTTTTCAAAAAATATTAAACATATAAAAGGTCAGATGTAATATTCAGACATGATCTAAATCAGTACGTCTCAAAATCAATCCTATGTGTACAGAAAATTTGTCGTAATTGAATATCATATAGCCTGTATTCATATAGGTACGATTTTAGTACACATGTACAATATTTATAGGAAATTCTTCCTTCTTTGATTGGACAATGAAACCTATGCATTTATTGGGACGAAGGAGCTTCTCAGCATGACGTTTTAGAATAACAATAATAAGTGTAGTAAAATAAAATGTTAGAGAAACGAATATTGGTATTAACCGTCTATGGTCGCTGGTTTTATTCTGAATACAGAAAAAAAAAGTAAAGGTTTTTCAAGTACTACAATACAAATTTCATATTCTGAAGTTTTCTTTTAATTTTTGAAGAAAATTGCTTTTATTATAATTCACCTTACTGCCCTTCTCAGCAAGGCAAGCGTATTAAAAAGATAAACGTTTTAACATGAACATTTTCATGCTCGTCTACCTTAAAAATTACACCTTTTGACCAAAACTATGAATATTTCGATTACTTAGGGGAGGGTGGCCTGAAGCGGGTAGGTCGCCCAAAGCGTTTAGGCCTTCGTATGCCCCCCCCCCATGGTGTGTAAGCGGTGATGCATACGTATGTAATGTTTACATGAACATCCCCACGTTTTAACCAGTCTCAGCGAAGAAGCAGTGAAGCGACATGGCGCAATCAGGCTTAAAATTATAAAAAATGATACATTTCTTTTAAAAAAAAGTTTTGTAACTTGTTATTAGTCTAAAACCAGCTTATTTTTTTACTGTCAATAATTTTACGTTATTCTGACAACATTCACCTACAAACTAAGGTAGTCATTTCGTTTGTTTCTTTTTTAAATTTAAGGTTATAATTATTGAAATAAAAAGCGTGTCTTCGGGCAAAGCGGGTATAGGATTTAATCATATATTTATTTATAACTAGCCGCCTGCGGCGACTAGCTGGTCCGCCTTTTTACGCCAAGGTTGCCGCCTTCGGCGGCTGCTTAAAGAAACTTCGTGGCGGTATCAATCAATCTATATCTATACTATTATTAATTTGAATGGAATAATTTCTAGACCTTACCGTTTTCCCGGTAAGCGCGTCACACACACACACACACAAACATCTTATTTCATCATAGCCGCCTGCGGCGACCAGCTGGTTCGCCTTCTTACGCCATTCGCCATTCTATGCAGGCAGCCACCTACGGCGGCTGTTTGCCTAACATATCATTTACCTTTTTACTTCAAGTTTGCCGCCTTCGGCAGCTGTTTCAATAAATTTGGCAGCAGTATTAATCAATCCATCTCTATCTTTTTTTTTGTGCCATTCACATTTTTACGCAAAGATTACCGCCTTCGGCGGCTATCTACCTTTACGATCTATCTCTAAATTTTCTTATCCATCTCTATTTATTTTAACCTTCCCGCCCATTTCCTATCAAAAACAAAGATCACTCAAAAAACCACTTTTTTTATTTATGTAGGGTAAAAAAAAAAATTATCTCCAAAATTCCCCGTAGTGTGCAAAAAGTGTAGCATTTGACAAAGAAAACAAATCTCGCTGTTTTTATTGAAATAAATGCGCACAACTATGCAATGTAACCTAATATAGATGCAGCAAAACGTCCAGTTTGGCGGGGGGGGGAAGGAAAAAGAAATTAATGCAATCCCTAAATAAAACAAAAAAAAGGAAAGAAAAAAAGCAAGCGCTGCCGAAAAACACGTGGTCATCACTTCATAAAATGTAGAAGTAAGCTATAAAAAAAGATTAACATTTGTTTGCGATTGAGATTCCATCCTAAATATCGAATCGAAATCCAAATAGTGACGTCAGAGACATAAAAGATTGACGAACGCTTTTTTTCGACCGATGCGTGGAAAGACATGTGTTCAGCATTAAAAAAATTGTAAAAAAAAAACTATTGCGTATTTTTAAGAACTTTTTTCTTCTGAAGAGGGCGAAATGTTTTTACTATTACCAACTTAAATTTTAGAAATGAGGCTTTGATACTTCTCGCAGGATGATATTAGAAAAAAATATAAAACCCAGGAAAAAATGCAAATTAAAGGTTTTTTCAAAAATTCATAAAAAATACAAAAACTGCTCTATCTTCAAAATTTTTTCATTCATCATATTTAAAATTAAATTTCCTACACTATAGTAAAAAAATATTTGTGTGGTGCGATTGGTTCAGGGTCTGTGAGGTAAAACGTATTAAAAAGTGCAAAAAAAAACACATAAAACATTAAATAACTTTTTTTCTAATTAAAATTTCAAAAATCGAAGCCCGAGGTGCACATCTTCGGCAAAAACTGCAACTGTATACCAAATTTCATCTTTTTAGGCCTTACCGTTTTCCCGGGAAGCGCGCCACACACACACACAAACATCTTATTTTATTATATGTATAGATTTCTTGACTTGTGTGCTGACTTAGATTTTCTATTTCAATAGGATAAATATAACTTTAATAAGTTATTTTTTAGGGCGGCAATTAATTAGTCTATTAATTTAATCAGTTATTTTTTATGTTTTATAAACAAATGTGCTGACTTTAAATAGGATAATTATAACTGTTTTGTATTTTTTATGTAATGGCAAGTGTCTAACAACTACAGATTTTAATCATTTATAACTTCATTTTTGATTGACAATTGTACCAAACCACAATTAGTTAAGCTTACCCGCTTTGGGCTCCCTGGTAGGGCAAAGCGGGTTTTTCAACTGTTTGTACAGTTTGATAATAAATAAATATTGGGTTTGAGAAATAATACAAAAAATCCCCTTTTTAGCCTACTTTCCCAGTAAAAATCAGAGAAAGAAGAAAAAAGCATGAAAGAAGGCTTAATACATCTTAAAAATATCCGAAAAACAAAAAAAAGTCAAAAATAAATAAAATAGTTAGATAAATATTGAAAAATTAAAAATTGGAAAGTAGGGTATTGAGATGGGGAAAAATGTCTGTCGGTCTGTCTGTCTGTCTGTCTGTCTGTCGGTCTGTCTGTCTGTCGGTCTGTCTGTCGGTCTGTCTGTCTGTCGGTCTGTCTGTCTGTCCCCCCCTAATAACTTTTGAATGAATAGTCCGATTCGAACAAATTTTTTTTTGTTAGAAAGATCTCGGCGAGGACATCTCATTCCCATAATTCATTTTTTGATTTGAACAATTTTTCGTTCAATTTTGAACAGTTCAAAAAAACTTAACATTAGCGCCTACGGGGAAATTCAAATCAAAAATAAATCTTGAACTTAGAAGCGAAGTGGCTTCAAACAAACTTTGTAGGGAAAAACTTTTGATAAAAAACATGTATCGAAAATATCTTTTTGATTTGAACAAGTTTTCGTTCAATTTTGAACAGTTCAAATCTCTTAACATTAGCGCCTAAGGGGAAACTGAAAGTCAATATAGATTCCGAACTAAAAGGCGGATTTACTTCAAACAAACTTTGTTGGAAATAGCTCTTGACGACCTACTCCCGACTCCGACTCCGAGAATTTAGGGGCACCTGACACCGACTCTGACTCCTGTTCCCGACAATTAATCGGACTCCGACTCCCCGACTTCGACTCTGACTTCGTAGCTTTGGCAAACATTTATACACGTAGGACAAATGACTGACTTCGATTCTTGGATATTCGACTCCGACTCTTTTATCCCAAAATGAGATTGACTCCGACTCCGACTCCGCTGCTGTGGTTTTAACTGTGAAATAATTATTGTTGATATGATTTGTTTTTATTTTCACGCTAAAGTTTTAATTTAGGTATTTAGTTTTCGGTGAATAAACTCGAAAAATATGCGCAGACGATTTTTTTTTTTTTTTTTTTTGGACAATGAAAATTATTTCTTTAAGTTGACATTTCATTGTTTTTTTTATTTTGGTAAGTGCATTAATTCGTTTAAAAAATTATTTTTGGCAACAGGGGAAAAAGAAACGATTTTTTTTTATATGATGTATTTATTTTAATGAACTTATTATTATTATTTTTTCGTTTTGAAAGCTGTTAAAAAAAATTTTTAATGGAAAGAAGTGTATTAGCTGCTTTGTTCAAAAGGTGCTGCTATTTTATTTGTTCGTTTTTTTTTTTTTTTTTTTTTGAAGAAAAGTAAGGAATATTTTATTCCTAGAAATCAGTTTAAAATATTTAAAAAACTATGTTTGAAAAAATTTGCGATTTTAGCTATTTTTGAGAATATTGATCAGGTACTAGAAAGTAGTATGGGTATACGAGAAAGTAGGCTCGTCTAGTTCTAGGCGGAACTTCTTGTTATTTTGAAGTTTAAGAACCCTGCTAGGAAATCAAACCGAAATTTTTACGATAAACTTCCAAAAACTCTAATTTTCGAGCGTTCTTTGAAAATCTACTCCCTTTAGGCCACCTTCCCCTAAATATCTGTTTAGTTGGTATGACATGATTATTACTATAAACATCTTAAATGATTCTAGAAGACAATAAATGTTATAAAAAAACTGAGAAACACTCTTTTTTTTTCCAACAGCACTACGGACTTAAATATTCTGCTTTCGAATAAAAAGATCCTCACGGTTCGGGCTCATCTAGCACTAATTAGAAGGAATCGAATTGAACCTCAGGTTAACCGACTGAGCCAAAACTATATCTATTACTTCACTAGCGTGATTAAACATTCATGTGTGAGACAATTTGGAAAAAGTTTTCCTTATTATTTCTTATAATAAGAAAATTAATAACGGCTAAAAGTGAAAAGTTTGTTACCCTAGTAAAAGTACTTGATGCGTGTGGTTTGTTAAGCAAAGTTAAATTTCCTAATTTCTTTTTAGTTGTTATTTTTTAATGAAGTTTACCAGTCACGTATGGGACTCACTATAGGACATCAGTATTAGAATTCTTGATTCCAGCAATATATATCCTTTGAATCTCTTGTTGCCAAAGTTATCAAATATATACTTAGTTCCTACTAATCAATTCTTAGTTGTACTTTCAAAAAGAGACAAATAGTGGACTAAAGAAGATCAGATATTTGGCCCTCCTCCCATCAGCACTAGATTTATTGACAAAAGTAATAATTAAAAAAGTAATCAACAAAGATATTTTTCCTCAGAAATCACATATACACTTGTGATTTTTTGGGCAAAAAATTGCTTAATACTCATTTTGGAACCAAATATAAAAATATGACGTGCAGGCTGGATACAATGACTGCTTTTTCGTTGATTGAACAACTAGTCTATCAACCGGTCGTGCCCATTGTAACCGTTTCTGAAGAACTGTTGATAGGGTTATGTAGCATTTTTGCCCAATCAAAAGTCGTCACTTTAAATGGAAGTTCTAAAATGGTGTTTGTTTACCATTTATTAGTTTAAATATTCACGAATTTACTTAAAAGTGCTTATTCGAGCTACCAGGCACAATGGAAATATTGATCTCATAAACTGCCAGGTATTCATATTTTAACGCAGTCACAGTTATCTAAAAATATCTAAAAATCATAAAGTATTGAGTGGTTATGCAATAAAGCTTTAAAAAACCACAGTAATAACCAAAACAAACGAGCTGATGTGTGCATCACATGACTTCCTTTTACACCAAATTAATGTTATTTCCCCGTTATTGCAATTTAAATGTGATTCAATAATTAACTCTCTAAATATGGCCAACAGTGGACAAATTAAAACCAGATTTTTTTAAAAAATCTCCAATTTTGTCTCCTTGGCGACAAAATTTGGCGACCAAAACACAGGCGATATATCGCCAAGTATCCGCCAAATTATAACACCACTTGAGTTTGCATCGAAATTAACAATGATTTCTCCACAAAAAGGTGCAAAAGACCCCTTTAAAAACATCTGAATGCAATCAAAAGAGGAGGTGCACAACTAGACCCCACCAGGAGCCTAAGTACCAAATTTGAATTTTCCAGAACATACCGTTCTTGAGTTATGCGACATACATACGCACATACGTATATACGTACATACGTACATACGTACGTACATAAAGAGTACATACAGACGTCACGGGAAAACTCGTTGTAATGTACTCGGGAAACGTCGAAATGAATATTTCGGGTGTCTATATGTTCTTAGGCATATATCCATGTGTGATCGAGTCGAAAAAAAAATTTCCAACATTCATTCGGGGGCGAGCAAAATGGATATTGAGGTCGATTTTTGAGTGAAAATTTTTTCGCGAATACAATACTTCCTTTTTTTGTAAAAAGAAGTTAAAAGATTGGAAATTACATGAATTATTATTTACTCGGTATATTTTAATGTAAATTTTTTTTAAGAAGATTCAATAAAATTTAAAAACAAAATAGAGACTTCGGGAACGAAAACAAAACTTACGAGCATCTATAATGAGAAAATGGTCTAAACATCAGCTTACTGTCGTTTGGCTCTTATCTTTGCTTATGTAATTAAGAATTAACGATTCAGTAACACAACGTCGATTGTGGGAAGCAAATATTCTGCAAAGCGCAATTGTAATTAGTTTACGCAACAGCTGATACTTTACTGATTAAGCCATGCGAAATTAAATACAATATTTCATATCCCTGTTGTACTCATTTATAAATTTCTTTTGAAATCAATCATATCGTAACTTATGATGAGGCATAAATAAATACCTTTGTGGAGTGAAAGAATAACGTTTCAACGCACAAAATTAGCAGATTACTGCATACACGTGTTTCGGAGTTACAGGGAACTCCTTTTTCAATGTCAAGTGGTGAGCTTTTGGATGTAAAGACATCTGGTAAAAACCTTTTAATGCGTGTCTTTACATCCGAAAGCTCACCACTTTGCATTGAAAAAGGAGTTCCCTGTAGCTCCGAAAAACGTGCATGCAGTAATCTGCTAATTTTGTGCGTTAAAACGTTGTTCATTGCTATTTATATGACGAGGTATTGAATAATTAATATGTAAACAAACGCCACACCACTCGAACATTTACATTCCAATCATTAAGCAAAAAACATGAATTTTTTTACAAACCTTTTAAAAAATACATGAATTTAGGATACACTTTTACATAATACAAGAATAAACTATTCTAAAAAGCCTCGCAAAATATCGTTCATGTTTCTTAATTTAAGTCATTCCGTGTCAAGTGATCTAGTAATCCCCACCCAACCAACTCCGATTTTAATGAACTTTCAGATATATACTCATGCCTTTGAAATTAACAAATGCAAATTTCAACTTCCAATACCCAAATCCTTAGGATCTAGGATACCTCAAATAAAGAGCTCCAAAATGGCTGAGCAACCTAAACCTTTGGGAACTTTAAGCACTTTTCTATTGTTGATGCAGTCTAGCATTTTTGTGAGTATAAGCTCGTTAGTTTTTAAGTAGCACACATGTAAACCCTTTACATAACTCGGTGATGAAATTGTTTCTGGATTTTAGTTTATCATACATTTTGAATAAAACTCATACATAAGCTCGTTACTTTATAATTCTAGTGACAAAATGGCTGCTTTCTATGAGTTACTTTACAGATTCTAAAACAGAGGTGCCCACGAGGGAGTTTGGTGGGGGAGGGGGGAGTCCATTGAAATTTTTAGAGAGGAAATTTGAGACGGATTTTGGTCTTATTTTAAATTGCTCTCGTTCTGCCCTCCCGCACCCCCCCCCCCCCCGCTCTCGAACAAGAGCACCCAATTACACTGGAGGCCTGAAGTTTCGGTAGCTAAGAGTACGTTTTGTTGTGAATACGTTCATCAATTTTTGTGTAACACGCATGTAAACTCTTGACAAAAGTCGAAGCTGAATTTTTTTTCTGGATTTTAGGAGCTATTTTTTTTTTTCTTATTTAAAAAAAACAGATTCTGATAAGAAAAAATATGTTCTTTCTAATTGGTTTAAAATAAATCAGCCTTTTTTTCCCCTTGCTCTTTTTTTTTTTTTTTTTTTTTAATTTTATGCGGTTTCTCAGTTTCATGATGCATTTTAGCTAGGAAAATAAAAAATCTTAGACTATTGTGCAATTTATTAAGCTAAGGTTTTTGATTTTGTCCGTGCGTTTTTGCAGTGACAGGTCATTAAAACCATGGTTTGGTTAACTTTGAAGTAAAACCTGTTTTTGGTAGCAGTGTCCAACATTATTGAGAGGAATTCATTCCAAATTGCTTCGTAGGGTGTTACAATCGACTAAGTACCATCAAATTACAGAAGAGAAAAACTTATGAAAATCTCTCGTTTAACCTGGTTTTGATATTGGCCATAATTAGGTATTGCATCCGCTCCCATTTTATAGGATTTAGTGAAATTTTTAATTTAAGAACACAGAAGTGGTATAATTTTTCAGCATTTTCAATTGACATCAAATTGAAATGACTTCCTTACAGCAACGTCTTAGCAACTGGGAAAGTTAATCTGTCTAAAAGAAAATGCTAACTTGCTTTGATATGATATCTATTATTGAAACTGTCTTCTCGTAAGTTGGCTTCTCGTATGTTGTCTTTTCGAATATAAAAGAAGAAAAGCTAAATCCTGTTGCAAAATGAGGTGAGACAGAAATTTTTATTACGAGTAAAATATGTCAAAAATATCAATACAAATAATTTTCTGCTCTTATATCATAGGTTTTAAGGTCCAAAATATAGAAAAAAGTTAAGGAACATGTGAGGCAGTGAGAAGCAAAGGGATGTTAATGGACATTTTCAAGCAGGTGATTTAAAATATATTAAATACTATACAATTCTCAAAATTTTGTAATATTTTTGTGAAACAGTAAAATACCATCAAAAAAAATATTTTTTCTCCTTTCAACATAAAATCAATTTTGCGATTTATAAGACGCAGATAAGCCTTGTTTTCGCGAAAGATGCACTACGTTCAATAAAAGATGTTGGATGTTAGCAAGAAAAAGAAGAAAAATTTCTCCTTTTCCCCAAAAGACAATGGTTGTCATAAAAAGAGAAGAAAAGATGGAAAACTCCCATCAACGCACTTTAGGAGAATACTTTAGGGGGTTCTAGAGTATTTCTGGATGACTTCCTAAGAATAATACATCAATATCTCGACACTTTATTTTCTGATATTAATCGTTTGAGACATATGTATGAGCACAGTAAAAATACGACAACGGCCTTTGAGACTTTTTGAGTTGAAAATAGTACAAATATTTCAGAGATTAACTATCTAGTTTAAAGAATTTTTTACTTGTTTCATGCACACATATTTTTGTTCAGTGGTACTTTTTATAAAAAGACAATTTTTTTCATTTTTTAAAAATCTATTAATGGTATAAACGAGAAATATTTAGAGCAAAAAGAAATAATAAGTTCATAACAGTCGCGATTCGCAATTATATATTTACTAGTCGAATCGTGCGGAACTCCTCACTGTGCTTCGAATCGTTTCATAAGGCATTTCGCTCTTTAAAAATTTCAAATAAAGAACATTATGAAGAAGAACCGAAGAAAGTAAACGGAAAAGAGTAAACGCTTAAGAAAAGGCATGTAATTTGAAGACATCAGTAACAAAACCTCGTTAAATACAACGTTGTGATAATTTGATCTTCGCTCACCTTTTGGCTGAACGTATTTTCAATGCAAACATAAATATCATTAAAAGTGTGGCTGAGTGACTCGTGAAAAAACAGTAATTTTGCATGTGAAAAAACAGGTTGTGGCAAATACAGTCCTACCCATGTGAGCATCTGAAGGGGAAAAAAAGAAACATTAAAGAGATATTTATTGGCGCGGATTTGAACTGGCTCCATTCTCATTAACAGCATGACACTCCAACAAACCTAGCGATTGCCCCTTCCTTTTCGAATGTTATTCATTGAAGGAATGCGTAATAAAAAACAGCAAAAAAGCTTTTTGCCGAAAAAAATCATGCGTCTATGTTTTGTCAGTAGCCAGCATGATATGATTTAAAATTATTCGTAAAACATTGAATTTGATTAAAGAATGAGGAAGATCTCACATAGCGATTGAAACAAACATTCCAGAGAAGTAATAAATTCGATTGAAAACAAGTGTTTTTATTTTTGAATATTGAACAATTTCCCATAGCAGGCTGCTTTAACCGTTACGGCTTAAATGCCCGCACATGTTTTTCTTTTAATCGAACACTTAAAATTCAAAACCAAAACCAGTTGACCTGAGTCCGTTTTTTAAGTGTAATTTTTCGAACGTAGACAAAATGTATTTTTTTTTTCAGCCGAAAGCAGAGGAGTAGAGGAGTTTCTTACTAATGAAGTTGATAATAATTTTAATGTTTTATATCGTATTCGAATAAATAATTAAAGGCTTACTGGGTGAAACTCGTAGTTTCAATTTGGTGTAGTATTTTTTCATTTGTACAAAAGGTCAAACACTGCTATTAGAAAAATCTACATTTCAGCATACAATGAAAATGTTTTTTTGCACAAAAAGAATTCCCTCTTGGTAAATGTAATGTATTTTTATGCATACATTATGCTAAGTCGTCTGGACGGGGAGACAAACCATAAAAAAAGGAAGAACACCCTTCGATTAACAGTTAACTTATCTGATTGATAACTGTAGCCTGCATAAAGGAGTCAAAACACCAAGTAGCATTCCCACTGCATTTATTTTATTACGTGTGTTATTTGTTGTATGTTATGAGTTCATGTAATGCGTAATATTAATGTAAATTTGCTATTATGTCGGACAGCCCGAGCTTGCCTTAAGTTCAGATATTTTATAGCCGCACGCTCTACGGAAAAAAAATATCATCAATTTAACCGAACAACTAAGTCCAGTGCTATTAAGCTTTATTAAAAAAAAAAAAAAATACACACACACAGGTTAATTTTTTTTTTTCTTGCCGAAAGTGACGCAAAAAATTGAAAAATTGTATTAGAACTTTGCTTTAAAAAATGCATAAGAACTACAGGCTACATCAAGGTTTTGCAGCAGCAAGGGGCGTTTCTGAAAACTTGATTTTTAGACCGTAAATCTATTTTTTATCATTAGCCGGCCTAACAAGTTTTAAAATGCGGGGGGAATTTCTTCAAGACATAAGAAAGATCTCGCATAATGACAAAAAAATAATCCACAGAAATAATATATAAGATAAGATATTGAAGAGCAATGTTTGTATTTTTGAAAATTTTTACAATTTGCTATCGCAGGCTGCTTGAACCGTTATGGCTTAGATGGCAGCACCTGTTCATCATTTAACAGCACGTTTAAAATACAAAATAATTTGAACTAAGTTCTTTTTTAAGCGTAGCTTTTCGAATGTAGTAAAAATGTGATACGCTATTTGTTTTTTTTTTTTTTTTTTTTTTGCAAAAAGAAGAAAAAAGATATATTTTACCCTTAAAATTGCGGTAGCAGTTTTTTATTTGTACAAAGAGTCAAAAACTCCTCAGAAGAATCTATATTTCAATATGCGATTTATTATTTTGTTATGAACAAAAAATAATTCCATTGTAGTCTGAAATCTTAAACTTGATACTCATATTTTCGTCTACAATATGCTTTAATTTTCTTACTGGAGCCAAAGCTTTAAAAAAAAATCTTACAATTAAACATCAATTTAGCTCCATGTTGCATCAAGTTTTCATAACAGCAATTAGCGTTTCCATCTCATTTATTCCATTCCCTCATATTTGGTATTCATTGTTCTTGTAAAGCGCGATATGTCTCTAATTTTTTGATGCAGATTGTCCGGACAAGGGCCCGAACACTCAATCTCCTGGCTACCAGTCGAATGCTCTGCCAATCGAGCTATTTAGCTCTGTAGGGCACCCTGCAAGTTAAAGTTATAAATTTAACGGAAAAACCTCATTCTGGTTCTTTAAAACAGGTTTTTTTTTGACAGAAAAATCAATTTTTAGATCGTTGGTCTATTTTTCGTCAGTAGCCTGTAAAATAAGCTTTAAACTAAGGTATAAATCAAAGAAATTGATCAAGAATTGAGGAAGATCTCGCGTAGAAACAAAAAAAACTACAGAAATAATATATAAGGATATGCTAGTTTTTCATGTAGTGTTATGCGAATTTCTCTTTTGAAGGTTTTATTAAATGATTCTATAGAAGGATTAACACACTTATCATACAGGCAAAAGATTGAAATAACTCCCAAAACTGAAACGAAATATTTTACAAAGCAAAAACAAACAATATAAATGCTGCAAATTGTAAAATGCACCGCATTCATAGCATCACGTGGTATTATTACTATACTTAAAACCAACTTGTCATAACATTCTTGTAAGTTTAGCAGACTCGTCACTGGACGTGTAAACTGTATGATAGTCTAAAAATCAGTCAGCATTCGAAAGTTCAATACTTCACAGTTAGTATAAGTGGAAAGAAACACAAAATAACGTCTTATTGAAATGATATACTGTTTGAGTACTGCGTTTACATGACACTATCTATGAAATACAGTGGACTCTCTCCATCTGAAAACTCCTTAATGTAAGCACCCCGATATTTTAAACAAATTTTAATGCTCCCGACAAAACTCCATAGACTTAACATATACTGACCTCTCTGTACTCTGAACACCCTATAATATGAGCACTCAAGTATTATGAACGCTTTTTTAAATCTTGTTCAGTTGTTACCTTTCTATATACTGAGCACGTTCACAATCGTTACACGGAAATTCCTATGAATCAAAATGGAAAGCCAGAAATACATTCCTAATTTTATTATAACTATTAAGCGGCATTAAAGGGAAGATGGGGATAGGAAGAAAAAATATTATTTTCCTGGATATTAGTGCAGCACATAAAATCATTCAGCTGATAAATATGAGTCTAAAGTTTCTGTCACTGAACTTTCAAGAATTAAACCGTTGTATCAATCAGCATTCAAGACCTTTAAAGTACAATTACCTTTAAGCAAACTGCCGCTGATAATCACCCTAAATCATATTCACAGATGATAAAACGTACCTTGCAGGTGAATACGCAATACAAAAACAAATTTTAAAATACTGGTATTGTAATATTTTGCTGTTGAAATTTATGCAAAACATTTTAAATTAAAAAAGAAAGAAAGAAATGCAAGAGTTTAGATCCAAAGTTCCGCACCTCTATCTCAGTAACTGGTATAGCTCACTAGAAAAAGTACTGAACATAATACATTAACACAATACATATACAGTGAAACCTATGTATAACGATACTGTCTAGAACGATAACCTGTCTATATAACTTTTTTTTTTTTTTGGCCCCAGCAAAATGTCAGCATGAATAATCAAACAGCCTATAACGATAACCTGTCTATTACGATATTTTTTTAAGTCCCAACAGTATCGTTGTAGACAGGTTTTACTGTACACGCGTTATCCAGTCTCCCTCTATAATGAACACCCCTATAATCTGACCACTTTTGCTTGGTCTCATGAGTGTTCAGAATAGAGAAAGTTCACTAGATCTAATTAAATAGAGCAATTAATAACCTGCTACATTAATTCTCAGAAAATTTTATTTAGGTTTCATCAAAATCTCCTGATTTTCAACAATGTGAGCTAATTCTAAAAAACACAAACTTAATCTTCAATCATAGCATCTGAAAATATCATAAGATCTGAAATAATCTCAGTTCCCTTTTTTTTTTTTTTTTTGAGAATGTTTCGCACAGACCTACAAACTGTTCAGGTATAAGAGCTTATTTGCATACGCTTTATTGCCTAATGGTTATAACAAATTTACTTTGAACCGCGAGAACCAATCATAGTTTAGGCATTAATTGCATCGTAGCAAATATAGTCTTCCCCAAAATGATTCGAAAATTGATTGTGTTTGAACTGCATTAATTGGGACGGCTTTGTCGGGTACTCTGAAGTGCTTTGAATTTGCAAGTCTGGTTAGTGAAATTCACTTCTGGGCGTTTTGCACCTTTAGTGCAACAGAGCTGTGACTCCAAAAAGTAAAAATAGCAGCAAATTCAAGAATTAAATTACATTACTTCATCAACTTCTCTGTCTGCTGTTACTATAATATGCCTTTCCTAATTATTTTAAAAATTTCAGTTGTCTTCTGAAAATTGTACCAACGTTCTTTGGAAGTTTGGTTTAAAAAAATATATCATGTTTTTTTTCTTTATGACAAAAATAAAGAAACTACAAATAATTGTGCACTAAAAGAAATTATTTCGAAAAGTAATTAATTTTATTGCTCCTGTCTTAATGGAAACCGATTGCAAAAATCAAACTCATGCTTCTGAAAATTACTCAGTATTGCTGAAATAACACTTTCAGAAAAAAAAAATTCAATATAAATGTATACATGATTTCACTATTTGATTTGTTGGGCTATAGGTGTTATTTGTTGGTCGAGTGTGATGTGTATGTAGGCGTGTGTGTTTGTGTCTGTGCGCAGGCATGTGTGTGTATGGGTGTGTGTTTGTGTGTGTGTATGGGTGTGTGTTTGTAAGTGTGTGTATGTGTGTGTAGGTGTGTATGTGTGTGTAGGTGTGTGTGTAGGTATGTGGGTGTAGGATATAGACGCAACCTGGAGACGGTTTTCGTCAGAGGAGCAGCACCCAGAGGGGCCAGTCGACGGTGGTGCTGCAGAGGAAGGCGGGGGAAAAATAAAACCATAGGACGCCAAAAACTGTCAAATGAGAACAATAAGCAATGTGATTGCTCAATACATACGGTATGAACTAATAACCGCCTCCTTTTTTGAAGTCGGTTAAAAATTATGGAGACCGATCCGACGTGCCGCTAGGTCTAACGTGTACCAATTCCGCTTGTTAATTTGTTATTTTGAGAGTGTAATAAAATTGTATTTTAATTTATACGTGTACACTTTAGACGAAATCCGAGAAACTGGGTAGGAAATAAAAATATTTTTTCGCACATAATCATATCAAAATGTCAAATATATTACATTTTAGTAAAATTATTCCTCAATCATTTATTTAGCGATTCCAACCAAAAAAATATATCTTTAGAAAAGGAACTTTAATCTTAACTTCATCCTGAAATTATCACATAAAGTAAATGTAAACACAAATTAAACATTTCGTGAATAGCTCTAAATAATGCAAAGATTCCAGTTTTCAAGATGCAAATACAGCCAGTTTTAAATTAAATAGTAAGCTAGTATAAATATTACGAAAGCAAACACAGAAATACTTTTAAAGCATTTCAAATAAAATGTTTAATTGTTATGACAATGAAAGTCGCTCAAGAGCATCAGTAATGATGTGCATATGATAGTATGCATTCAATATTTATTTCCATTAAAAAATCTCCTTCAAGAGCATTACTTGATATTTTCAGTAATTCTTTTGTGTTATATGTTGAAAGAATCTTTGAATTGTAATGAAATCATAATTGATTTTTTTATTTTAAAAATTAAGTAAACAAATGTAGCTTTTAATTTTTTTTAAAGAATTTGTGCCAATAAAGATCAATAACATTTTATTATAGAGTATTTTTATTTATGTGTACTTATTCTTTTTTTTTTTTAAATTTTATTTATTTTGTTCCATATTTATTTTCAATTCCATGTTCTTCCTAACTGCAAAAAAAAAGGAAAGCAATAAATAAATTCGTTGAATAGTACAAAATTATCTTTTCAGATGGAAAAGTTGTCCTAGCATTTATTTTTTAGCTAACATCACAATTCAATTTAAATAGTAAATAAAAAAAATGTATGGCTGATTTCATCTGTTATTCATCCAGCTTATTCTTTAATTTAAATATTATTGCATGAATTTCTTTCATTTTATCTTAAATTTAAAATAATCTGAGACTTTTTTTATTTCACAAAATGAGAAAAAAATTTAATTTTCGGAATAAGTGTTTTGAGCTTATAGTTACAGTTAGCTTCTCAAATTAAATAACATTTTAGTATTAAGTACGTAGTTTCGTTTTATTTATTTATATATTTTTATTTATTTATTTATTTTAATTATGTATTTATTTTTTTAGTCCGATTTTGCGTTTTTACAGAAAAAAAATCTATAAACTATTCATCTACATCACATAAAATGTTATCTATTCATGTCGAATAAAGTCACTCATTTCAAAAATATCTTTCATTTATCTAAAATTTCAAATAATCAGCTGCTTTTTTCGTAAAATAGAAAAACATTTCAGTTTTCCGAACAAAAGATTTGCACCAATAGTTTTAATTAGCTTTTCAATTAAAATAAAATAACGTTTTTCACAAAGTAGTTTGGTTTTTTCCTTTGAATTTTGTGCTCATTTTTTCCGATTTTTTTCTTTCCTTTGTAGAAACAAAGCTAGGAAATGTACGTATTGCACATCAAAAGGTTATCTATTCATTTGGAATAAAATTTGTTTTTTCAAAATTTTAATTTATTTATCTAAAATTTTGAATATTCTGCTGGTTTTATTTCACAAAATGGGAAAGCAGTTTAGTTTTCCAAATACAATGTTTGACCCGATACATTAAGCGTCTCAATTTTTAAAAAATAGCATCATATTATGAGGCAGTTCGTTTTTTTTTTTTTTTTTTCTCTTTAACTTTTTTTTAAATATAAATTCCAATAGTTTTTCATTTGTAGAAACGAATCTATAAAATGCATTTATTACTTCACATGAAAGGTAATCTTTTCATGTGGGATCATTCTTTTTTCATTTTGATAATGCCTTTTATTTATCTAAAATTTCAAATATTCTGCTGGTTTTTTTTCACAAAATGAGAAAACATTTTAATTTTGCGAATAAAAAATCTGCGCTAATTGTTACAGTAATTTTCGCAAATGAAATAAATAACATTTTACAAGAAAGAAGTTTTTTTTTCCTTTGAACTACGCATTTATTTTTCATTTGTTCTCTTTGTAGATACAAAAATCTATGTATCTTTACATCCCATAAAAGATTTTCACCAATTCATGTGGAATAAATTTTGTCATTTCAAAAGCAATGAAGTAAACTTATCTTCCTTTTCTGATAACAGCGCAATTCAGACTAAAAGAAGAAAAACAAATATTCATTTCTAATTATATTTTTAAAACTATTGCTGATGAAATGATAGATTTTGTAATGTTTGCTGTAGTTTAATTACAGAAGCGTCGCTTTGATGCCCGAGTGAATTCCCAATGCGATATGGATTAAAAATAAAACAGCTGTGACAGCTCTTCGGTCTTTTTTTTCTGATAAAATGTAGTTTATTATTATCCAAAGAAATTTCCTGTGTGTTCAGTAAAACTTAATCAATCCAACTTTGGAAAATTTGCCCTTTGTGTGTTAAACTGATAATACATTGCTTAACACAAAACAGGCGGAACAGGTTGGAATTTCTGAATTTGTAATAAAATAGTAATAGGTAGTAACAATAACAATTTTGAAAAGCGATACGCATTTAAAGAAAAAAAAAACTAATGATGACCATTTTTTTTCCTTCTAAACGATTTTTTCTTTGCTTTAGAGCAGCTATAACTAAATTTTGATCAATTGTTTGCAAAAAAAAGTCATGTTGTCTTTCATACTGGTCTAACTATTATATATGGTCATCCATTGTTTATTATATATGTATAGATTCGTCAAGGCTTTTCTTAAAATGCTGTCAACGATAATCATTCACTGGCAATGCGACATGCACAAAAGAATATTGTATTTTTCCTTATTTAATGGCTAATTTAGAGAATCAGTATGAAAACTTAGCAAAATGAGCTTCCAACAATAAGAATATCCTTTATACAATGCACTAACCATGAACTGACAGTTCAAAGTTCCTTGAAACCATTTTGTATTCAAAAACTACCCGCCAATTTTTCAATTATCTTTGTTTTCGTTTCGTGCAACTTGAAAAAATGATTGTCGTCACGTAAAATGAGAAGGTATCCTCAAACCAATGTTTTCATCACTCGAAGCTCATGTTGAAGGGAAGTTCTAAAAGGAAAATCTGAATTTCTGTCTTACATGTTCTTTCAAGTACGTTTGTGTTTAAAATACCTATACCATCCGCACCGGCCAAATAAAAAGCCATGGTGGGACCTCAGCAATACATCCTCAAATCTCACGAAACTTTCGTCGTATTTGACGAAATTGCTTCGTGGAAAACGCTTCTATTAAACCTTTCTTAGAACTGTCACATTTTTTTCTCGAAGATTGTACGTTATTCATTTTAACAATTTGTTATGACAAAAAGTAATTTTTAAATTTAAAAAGAAATTATTGATAGAACTGAAAAAATAAGTACTTCGTGTTGTCTAGTTTGGCAAAAAAAAAAAAAAAAAAAGATAGTGTTACAAGTTAGGTTAATTTCCCAAAAGTCTCATAAAGAGAAAAAAAATCCGTCAAAAAGTAAATTGGTTACATTTTTAAGTACTTGCGAAGTTTCAAAGTGGTATACTCTGCATGGAATTTAGTTTTTTTATGAACTGAAGAGTGAAACGTGAATGATATTCGGCTCAATATTATTCGTTATTGATTGATACCGCCATTATTCCCCACTTTTTCCGATATAAATATTATATTGCTTATTTTTGCTTTCAAAGTTGAAATTGACTTCCGCTTATAGTGCTTTTATCATTTACATTATTTACCTTCCATTACGTTCCTAGTAATCATGAAAAAACCAATGTCGCTAATTTTACAACAGTTTTTCTTTCTTTTTTATGTGATTATAACACTAGGCCCGAGGGAAAAGGTTGGTTATCGATTTCATTCGCAATCACGATTCACATATACGACTAAACTCTGAGCATGTTCGAATAGAGTGACCGGTTGACCACGGTTAACTAGGTCATACCGGCCGATTAATTTGGACGCGCCTGGTTAGTACAACCAGGCGCGTCCAAATTAATCGACCGGTGCAACCGGTGGCTCTATGTCGGCATAACCTCTGAAAACAAAACCTTAAACTGTAAAATACAAAACAAGCGAAGAAAGTTAAACAAATAAGATTTTGAAAAACTTACAAAAGTGTAGCACTTGTTGCCTATGATGTAAAAAAATAATTGAAGTAGCAACGTCCTTTCACATTACATCGCTCAATAGAATAGTACATTCGAGTCCTTATTATTTTGCAGCTTAAAAAGTATTCCTTTCAGTTGTTAAGAAGCTTAAAGAAAGGAAAATCCTCATTTCATTTCACTTCTCTTGAAAGACATTTGCTCAAAGTACTTGAAATCTCTACACATATATTTCTCCATTAAAAGAATGCTAATAAGTCTCTTTTTCATTGCATACCAGTTAGAATTTTTACTAAATAATAAAGGTTTTTTTTTTTTAATCCTACATAAAGTTACAAATTGTTGCACATGTTTTCAATTAAATTAATTGCAAGAAAAGGAAGCACGTCTTATGTTGTATGAAATATTTTAAAAGCTGATCTGATGTTGATTCAGACTCACATATGGAAAAATTTCAACTCATGAATTTTAATGAAAATATGTCTTTGGGATATTAAGCAGATGAATAAAGAATGCTTTTTTCTTTCTATTTCTTACGAAGTAGAAAAAAATTTCATACTCTATTTTATTTACTTATTTTATTATTAATATTGTTGTTATTACTTAGAAATGGCAATTTAATTCAGAATCAAACTCACTTTTTATTTTATATATTTATTTCTTTATTATCTTTTTCTGCGATTTTTTGATAGTCATTCTTAACTTCTAATACAACTACTTTTAAATTGCTGGTTACAAACATGCCATCATGTATTTTATTTAGGAAATTGCAGTTGGGATTTTGCAAAGCATAGATACGCCACCTTGCAGCGATTTAAGAAGTTAGCCAAAAAGGTAAAACGTTTCAATTTTAAGCGAAAGGCAGATATCTCATTGGGCAGGCAGGTGTAAGTGGGTGGAGAATTGTTTTTAAGAACGAAATTGCAGTCTCTTTATGTGACAACCGGGCTGTTTGGAAAATTGCGTGTAGTTCTACCTTAGCACTGGCTTATGGATGGTTACTTACTGCTAAATACTTAAGCTTGACCTCGGTTCAACTAGTTGAACCGCACCACGCTGCGGACACTCACTGGTGAGAAAAATTTTCTTTATCTACCAGTTTATTGGCACTCTCAGCTTTGATGAGATGACATTAGCCTCCAGCTCGGTTATTCACTAATCCAGACTGATGTGTTCTAATAAGAACGAAACTGAAGTCTCTGAGTGTGCTAACCGGGCTGTCTGGTGTATTGCATGTGGCCCTGGCTTAGCCCTGGCTTAGTGGTGGTAACTTACTCCTAAATACAATTCCGAGTCTTGATGAATTTGTGGTTATTCCTGTACAAACTACATAATCATGTAACACTTTTTTGCTTTTTCAGTGATTTTTTCAAATAAGTCAAGGACTTTTTGAACACCCTGTGTCAAAAATTACCACACAAAATACACATTATCATCAAAAGTCACCCACTAAATGATCCAAATAACATTGTAGTCAAAACCAATGGTTTTATTATCATAAAACTGTTTGATAATGTAACACTAATAAACGTAATGTGACCATATTAAAATGCGAAGAAAGATATACTTATGTCTGGAAAAGAATATAGCTTTAAGAAAAAATGACCTTAAGAATGTCGTTGGGCCGTTCATTTGTTCCTCACTCAAATTTCGTTCAATGCTCATTTCCGGTTCAGTTTATTCGCGTTGAGAGTCAAATCCATCATTCATATCTGATGTGGATACAAAACATTTCAAATATTACCAGTTTTTAAAAGGGGGATTGTCAAAGAGATTTTGTCTTTTTTTCCTCTACCACTATGTTAAGACAATCTTAACTGGAACCAAACCCTGAAGAAAAATATTTTATCTTGCAAAATTTCATCGTGTTTCAAATAGCAAAATTTCATTAATTAATAATTAATTGCTTCAAATACATAAGTTTTCTTGCTAAAAACGATAATTACTTATTTTCTTGCTAACTTAAGAAATTCAAACAGATTTCATTCTATGCAGATAAATCCTGGATGTTAAATGGTTTAGTCCACCTACAGGTGTAATACTTTCTTCGTCTCCATGTAATCTTTAACTATAGCTCCATAGCTGCAAATTTTTTTTTAAAAGAATATAAAAATCAAAAATAATTACTTTTGACTCTACATTGATCAATACATGATGAAATGTTTCTCAGAATCAAAATAAAGATAGACGGGTCTCAGGAAAATTGCTTGGAGGTGAACTTATATCAAACTAAAGTTTTAAATTAAAATCAACGTTTATTTAAATAAAATACTTTATGTAAGCTCATTACTTTCAAAATTATTTTTTTAAAGAACTGCAAAATAATCGGTGAAATTTTCGTGTTTCTATTCGAAAACTGAAATAAATGCACAAAGATATACTTTCCATTTTATTCACGGCAAATGTATAAATTAAGTCATATTTAAACAATTTAACTCACATAAAAAATGTGAATATATAGCATTAACGTTTTATGACCATGTATAGTTAAATTCCAATGACGTAAATGTTAGAGACATAAACTGTGTACAATAATTCATGATGCTCTAAGCTTAATTAAACTTAGTTTCATCATGGAAATGCTGCCAACTGTTGCGTAACTAATTACAGCTGTACAATATGAAATAGTTATTCCACACCAGGAAATTTCGTACAGCTAGGACTTTAGCTCCAATATTTGTTAACATAGTATCTGTAAGACAATGGAAATTGAAATAATGTTTTAAACACTTTGCAATTATTCTTCATGTGTCAGCATGATATTGTTTTGATAATTTTTAATATTTTTGAAATTTTAGGGACTTGACTTTAAATTTAGGATTGAAATAAAATAGTGAGATAGAGTTTTTTTGGCCTTTATTTATTTTCCTTCACCTTATATAAGCATGTAAATATATGTTTGATGTAATATGTTCGGAGATGCAAACATCTCTAGGAGAAACAAACAGACAAAATTATTATGAAATTTCGAAATCTAGTTAAATTTCCTTATCTCTAAATAGTATAAAATGAAGTCTCCAAAAAGCGTCTATATGTTTGAACGCACAAAACTCGAGAGCTACACGGCCGATTTCGCTGAAATTTTCACAGTATCTTTCTTTTAGCACCGGAAAGGTTTGCAGACCGATTCGAAAAAAATTCGATGAGTAAATCCATTTTTATTCCAGTGTAAGCCCAATTTTCGCATAAATTCACAAATATGGGGGTGAAAATTATTTGCACATATTAATATTACATATTTTTTGAAAGGGTAGAATTTTCCACGTTCTACGCAATTTGTTTCAATGCTCTAACTTAATTACGGCGGGAGTTATTTGCGTTTTTAGTTCGAATTTTTTTAGGCTCAGCTGAAATTTAGGCACTACTTGCTTCATTAAATCTACCAATAAATAGTGAAGGAATCGTCCCACAGTTTTCTTTTTGTCACCATTGAAAAAAGCAAAATTTTTTACTCCTGATCCATCTCGACCTATGGTCGAAAAACTAAGCTTTTATCTCGAAAGGAAAAAAAGTTACAAGCCTTTTTAAATCAAGTTGAAAAAATCTCTCATTTCCATTCAAATTGTGAACCATTTTCTTTCGCATTTTAATTCCTTAAACTTATTTTATTTTGTGTTTCCATGTGGTTACGCTTTTTAAACCCATCTTTCTCGATTCAATTTCTTAAAAGTATTTTAACGTCTGTCGTCAATTTTTGGGAGGGAAATTTTGCATGATGCTTTTTTTCTATTTATTTGCTAGTGGTACCCGCACGGCTTTGCCCGTAGTAGAAAATTTAAAGGTATTTTGATTCGCCTGTACATTTACAAATAATGTATGGTGAAATTCTCGCCAATTGGCTTGCCCATGTTACGGTTCCACGTTATGATAACCTGGTAATTTACTCGTCCATCTTACGATAATTTTGCTCGGGAAAATGTTCTTAAAATTAAAATAGAAAAAAGAAAAAACAAAATTGAATTTTCGAAAAATTGCTTCAAGGTGCACACCCCCATGATGCAAACTAACATAGCGCCGAATTTCATGAAAATCGGCCGAACGGTCTAGGCGCTATGCGCTACACAGAGATCCAGACATCCAGAGAGGCTTTCAGCTTTATTATTAGTAAAGATTTAAGCCTGATTGTTGAATATACGTCAATTTACACAATTTTTATTTTCAAGGTAACCGGGCAAAGCCGGGGAACGCAGCTAGTAGCATCTATATACAAAAGAAATACAGGCGTCCCTCGTATAACACGGTACTTCCACAACACGGTTTCGATATTACACGGTACGGTACCAAATTTGCGATTATTATAACAAGGTTTCAATACTACGCAGTATAAAACTTGAATTTTAAATACTACACGGCTTTGATAACACACAAGTTTTAAAAGATGGAATTTAATTTTTGTTTAATACATTGAAAAAATGTGTATGATAATAACTTTAATAAGTTTTTACTTTGTTTTTATGAAACTTTTACGAAAAATTGTCTGTCTTGGGCTAGTAAGTTTGGTTTCCCCATATAACACAAACTTGTAACTTTCAATTACATAAGTTTTCTCATCAGTGTTCCAAAAACAAAAAGATGAACATTATATATTTTGTTTCCAATGCATTGTAAGAAAATAACATTAGGATAAAATATAAGCCAAGTTTGGCATACGATAAATACAAAAATGTAATCGAAACAAAATCTTTATCTTTACTAATAATAAAGCTGAAAATCTTTCTGTATGGATGTCCGGATCTCTCTCGCTGTCGGGATCTTTGTGACGCGCCTGGCGCCTAGACCGTTTGACCGATTTTCATGAAATTTGGATCAAAATTAGTTTGTAGCATGGGGTGTGCACCTCGAAGCGATTTTTTCGAAAAAATTTGATTTTGTTCTTTTTCTATTCCAATTTTAAGAACATTTTACCGAGCAATATCATAACGTGGACGAGTAAATTACCAAATTATCATAACGTGGAACCGTAGCCAAATTAACATAGCAAATTGGCGAGAAATCAACCATCCATTATTTGCAAATATACAGGCAAACTAAAGGAGCTATTAATTTCCTAATACGGACAAAGCCGTGTGGGTACCACTAGTATAAAATAAAATAAATAGAATAAATATATTTATTGTTTTTAATATTTTGTTTCATTGTTGTTGCTTAGACGAACTTTATTGCTATAAAAAAGCTCATGTTTGTTTTCTGATAGAATTCGTCTTGTTGTCTTTATCTTTACTAATAATAAAGCTCAAAGTCTCCCCGTCTGGATGTCTGTGATGCGCATATCGCCTAGACCGTTCGGCCGATTTTCATGAAATTTGGCACAATGTTAGTTTGTAGCATGGGGGTGTGCTCCTCAAAGCGTTTTTTTGAAAATTCGATTTCAATTTTAAGAACACTTTCCGGAGCAAAATTATCATAAGATGGACAGGTAAATTACGAAATTATCATGACGTGGAATGGGAGAGCGAATGAACATAGCCAATTGGCGAGAAATTCGTCATCTATTATTTGTAAATATGCAGGCGAACCGAATGTCCTTTTAATTTTCAACTACGGGCAAAGCGGTGCAGGTACCACTAGTTAGTAAATAAAGTTGATAAAGTATTTTCTTGTTGTGCATAAAAGTTTTAATTTGAAGCATGTAAAATAATTAAGTTGTATCGTTTAGAAGAACTCTTAGTTTTTGATCAGTGGGCCGTTGTACGCACTTGGTTGCCAGTTTTTGTTTGTATGTTCTATTGAGTCAAATTCCATCAGTTATAAAATTTGCATCTTAAGACTTCGTTTAGGTACAACACGGTACACCTTGACATGATTTATGATATGTACATGATTAATTAGGCTTTAAAAAAAGTAAGAAAACTATTTATAAAAAAGTCTCGTATAACACGGTTTCGATAATACATGGAACGAATTAACCGTGTTATAGGAGGGATACCTGTATATAAAAATGGATGTGAGTGGATTTCCGTGTTTGTATTCTTGTGTGTGTGCATGTGTACGCTTGTGTGTATGCTCGTTCGTTATTCACAAATCCATAATTTACATCGGATCTCACCAAATTTGGTAGCCAATGTAATTTACTGCACAGATATTCAGAGGGAAGGAAATATCAAAATTTAAAATAAATCGAAAGATAGTTAAATTCAAACAGAGAGTTATAAAATAGCATAAAAATTCTTACACGAACGATTTTACGGATGTCTTAAATTTTATACCACGTTACAATCCGAAAAATCTGCACCGTAAGATCTTTTATCAAAGTCTGTATGAAATTAGAACACTTAGAATAATTGTTTCTAAATAACAAGTTTGAAAACCCAAAATTCTATTTTATAGTGATATTTTCAAAAGTTCGCTGAATTGATATCCTGCAATATATTATTGTAGAAATACACTTATAAAAGTTTTTACTACTATGCCACATAGTGAATTCATTAAATTGAATACTATTCCCAACGTTATTATCTGTAGTAAATCAAAAAATAGTTACTAAAGCATATTTTAAAGGTGAAAAGATCCTTTTGAAAAGTTTATGTCGTAGAAAATTGAAAGCGAAACGCTCAAGGTCTTCAACACAAGCTCAAGTACTTATTGTGAGAAATGCAAATCTTTTTAATAAAACCATGGAAACAACGCTTGAGAATAACAAATTAGTTTGAAGGTTTGTCTTTCTTTTTCACGCTATTTCCATTCAAATGTAAGAATCGTTAAACATTTTTAAAATTGATTCTCTTTCACTTTAAATCTCGGAAAACTACTGACGTATTTCGAATCAATACCAGTTACTGAGCTCTGTTTAAAAAAAATAAAGCAGCTATTCTTTAGTGAAAGGAAAAGTGATCAAAATTACTCCGAGCTAAAACATACAGGAAAAGACTACACAAATAAAGCACAAGTTGTTGCAGAAATATTTCATACAGCTTTCATGTTTCAAGGTGGCAACGGAGCGCCTTCATCAGCGCAGAAAAGTGCTAAACACACAAGAAAGTCTTCAGTGTTTCATTCACGACTTTTTCTCAAATATTTCTTCGCTTTTTTTACACTTTTTTGTGATGTTCCATGAAAACCTTCCCCTCCCGACCCTGAATACTTTGAGCCAAATTCAGATCGATTCCGACTCTGACTCCGCAGCTCTGGTTTTTTCTGTAAAACAATTATTGTTGATATGGTTTACTTGTATTTTCACGATAAAGTTTTAATTTATGTATTCAGTGTTTGGGGGAGAAATACGGCGTCCTTTATGTTATTACATAAAGATATGCGCAGACTTTTTTTTTTTTTTTTGAGAATTAAAATTATTTCTTTAAGTTGAAATTTTGTTGTTTTTTATTTATTTTGAAAGTACATTTATTCATTTTTATATTATTAACAGGGTAAAAACAAACGTGTTTTTTTTTTGGACAAAATTTAATTTATTTCAATTCAGGTCGTTGAGACTCCAAGATAGAGATTGATGAGATCTTTGTCTTTGGAGGAAGAAAGAGTTTTTTTTTCTTCTTTGGGACAGATCAGAGAAGAGAAGGGTGAGTGACGGTAGGGTAGCAAGCTGTGCTACTCGCGAGCTCACAGAAAAATCCACAAAATTTTTCCGAAAGATAGTGTAAAATAAAAATGTATAAAGTGTGATGTGATCGTAGTAAAGTTAGTTTTGTCTGTGATTTTGGTGTGTTTCCTTGTTCAGCCATAGAGGGGAAAGACCAATGTCCTTCACCAAGATATCGCAGCTGAAATAATCTTTCACCAAGATATCACAGCTAAAATTTTTTCATTCTTTTTTTTTCTTTTTTAAAGCGATTAAACATTTTTTTAATTGGAAAAATATATTAGTTGCTTTGTTTAAAAGGTGCTGCTACTTAATTTGTTCGTTTTTTAATTTTTTACGCATCTATTTCTTCAGATGAGACAGGCATATTTTACTTCTAGAAGTCAGGTTAAAACGTTAAAAAGTTACGTTTGAAATAATTTGCGATTTTAGCTAATTTTGAGAACATTGATCAGAAGCTAGAAAGTCGATATTGGTTACGGAAGCTCTCATAGCTGTCGTATTGTGGACCGTCTTGGGATCTATCTTGAAATTTTCCAAAATTTGCAGTTTTTCTGTTTTAACCTTCATAACGCTGAACTTGATAAAAAGATTCTTTGTTTAGAAAACACGTCTGAAGAAGTTTTTAATCATTGCAAATATGCGAAGCACTTTGGGAAGGTAATGATATAAATAATGGGCTCGGAGACATTTAAGACTTTTTCAACACTTGAAATAATGTGCGAATGGATTTATCTCTTATGTAAGTTGATATTAAACGTAGTATTTTCTAAATTAAAGAAAATTAATTTCCTGTTAAACTGTATTTTTAGAAAATCCATAAATTAATTGTTAAATGCTGTAAGTTAATAATGAACTTTAATGTATCTTTCCTATTCTTTTTCCGACCGTTTTCAAGTAAAACATTACAAGAAATACTGTGCAATGTAATAACTTTTTCATGATGTTTAGGGAGTATAAATTTAAAATAATGCTTCGCTACTTACGATAACGTTTTACAAGATGTAGTTTTGTAGTTGACAATTTTTTTAAGTGGACATTCCAAATTCAGTAAATAGAAATTCGACTGTACTTTAAGAATGTAAAAAAAAAAAAACATTAAAAAAAACGAATTCTTCGTAATGCTTTTCACGCTCCAGACTAAAACTCGTCCTCAAAGTATTTCTTTCAAGAAAAGCCTTAAAACTCCTCTTTGTTCGTACAAAATGTAGTGACACCCTTTTCGAAACCCCAAAGTGAACCGGGTACATTGTGCTTTTACAAAATGAATCACACTTCATGAAAATTCAATTCCGCTTTGGCTTCTTGTTGCTATGGCAACTCAAGATTTCTACAAATAGCCCAAACCCTCGTTGAATAGACGCCACGCCGGGTAATTTGAAGGCATTTTCCGACAGCTATTCAATAATGATGGAGCATCCAAGCAAACTTCAAAGGGAATCGAAGATGATGCAAACCTGGATTATTTTAGTAACATCGGCAGTCAGCGTTACTTTAACTCGCTGCCATGTATCCCGACTCTCTGAATAAATTAGTTATTTAGGGGTTTGTAAGTGGCTGAATCTATTATAAATTCATTACCCCAGATAGGAAGTGTGTGAGAGAAATATGGTTAACATTTTGAAGATTAACTAGAAAAATACTAAGAAGTGAAACAAATGCTTGCAGCAAAAGAATGAAAATTCTGTAAATTTTTCTGATATTAATTTCTTGGGCTGTAGTTGCTAGCCAGCTGCGCTAAAGAAAGAGAATGATGACTACACAGGAAAAAACTCAGTACGGTTAGCCGAAACATTTAAACGTATAATGACGCTACATTGAAACGCCTAAATGCACAAATTTGTCTCTCCTCCTTTAATTAAGCTGTTTGTTGTTCCATGTAGCAGCTTTTGTCGGATATCTTCTCAGCCATAAGTTCACCTCTTTTGAATTTCGCAATTCCAGAGCTAGAATATGCTACCTTGCGGCGATTAACAATACTACCGAAAAAGGTAAAACATTCCGTTCCATGTGTTTTCTTTAGGGTAAATTACTGGTTTTAGACAGTTGGTGGTGCAAAGTGATTTCAGTAGAATATAAAAGAAAGCTTCTCAAAAGCACGATTAAAAATTACTATCTTTCACTAAGCTACAAAGCAAGGTATAAGTTACGGCATTCGTTTGTTTTACCTTTTTCAGCCGCCATTAGACAGTGGCTGCAGTGCCGCTATAGTTTATTGGATTTGCGAATTGAAAAAGAAGATATTTTGTAACCTCCAAATTGCAGATCCCCAAAAACGTGCTCCCCCCCCCCCCTTAATTTGTGCATTTTATATGTTGTTTAATTATATTTTTCTAAGCATTTACGGTTGAAATAGCATCAAAAGAACCAATAATTTTGAAACATTTTCTTAAGCTTTGCCAATAGAAACACTAAGATTAAAATTCCAAAAATTTGTTAAATGACAAGATTTAAGTTTAAAATTGATGAAAATGAACTAGCAATGTTTTTAAATCGTAATCATTTTATTTATTTATAACTGATTTTATTGCAATTGCATAAAAATCCGGTATTTCATTAGCAACGGCGGCAGAGTTAGGGTAACGTTAAAAGATGTGAAAATTACGCCAAATAAATAAATTAGACCAAAGACCTACATAAAAGGAATGAAAAGTCAAAATAATTTTTAAAGCTATTAAATTGCATTAAAAGTATTAAAATGTAAAATGATCCATCTATCTCGTCAAGAGACAACTTTACCGTAAACTCGCCAATAATCATAATTTAATTCAGAAGAACTAAATGCTTCATTTTTCCTTTGGAAAATGAACGCCACAAAAGGAAAAAAAGAGGAAGGAATTAAACTACATTTATCTATCAAAGAATATCATCAATACGAGGGGTCGCCGGCTTCGCGCCGGCTGTATCTTTTTACGGACTGACACCCGAAATGCATTAAAGAGTTTCTAAAAAATATAAATATTAAGAGCCTCTTATATTTTTTAACCGACTTCAAAAAGGAGGCGGTTATCAATTCATACCGTATGTATGTTTTTTTTTTTTTTTTTTTTTTTTTTTTTTTTTTTTTTGTCCACTCACAGCGTCTCACCTAGTGAACCGATTTTGATGATTTTTCTTTTAATGGAGATAGGGGATGGCTCAACTTAGGTCCCATTACTTTGTTTGACCATATTTGTTTTTTAAAAAAATGTTATGGTCAAAAAATAGTAAATTTCATGCAATTTCCCTATTAAATGATTAAATATAAAACCCATTGTTATAAAGTTTTGGTGCCATATAACAGTAACATTAATAGTAATTGTAATGATAATTTTGAATGAAGGCTTCTCTGAAGCAAGCATCAAGTTTCTTCAGTGTTATTGCTTTATAGTCGGGGTAAACCTAACCTCGAAGCGAGATAATGCTGTGATTAATATCTGCTTAGGCCTTCACAATGCTACCAGGATAAGTTTGTCTCAACTATAGTTTAGTGTTTTTATAGTTATCAACTATGCCAATAACAGATGATCTGGACTAAGTAAGGAGATACAGGATTGCATCACAAGTAACTTGTATGATGTGAAATGTACATTAGTTAGGGGAAGCGTAATATCTAAATGGTTATAATTAAATCAACACTAATGAATTCCACAGAGAAACAAGGGTAATTTTTTAGCGGCAATCGCTTAAAGTTTTAAGGCATGTTTATAATTTTTTTAGTATGGAGCTTTTTATGAAAAAAATAAGGTGAAGTTTCGTGATGGTAACTCTTACTATTTCTGAAATATTTATAATAAAATTATTTTTCACTTTTTAGAGCACTTTTGAAGTCGGTTCTATTTTTTTTTTTTTTTTTTTCAAAATTTTTTATAATTATTTTTAGTTTATCAAACGAAGTAGCATCTCTTCGGGGGTGAGGTCACTTGTGTCGAGTAACATTCCTTTAGAGAGTGACCTCTAAAATGTATTTAAGAGTTTTCTGAAAAATATAAATACTGAAATCTTAATATATTATGTATTACATTTACTCTAGCAAAAATAAAGAGGAAGTTCATCACACATCAGCACAAAAAAAAATCATTTTTGTTTAATTAAATATCCATTAGGCAAAAACACGACATCCAATGGCACCACAATGTATGGAGCCAATTTTTTAGAGCTATTCTCGATTTGTTTATTATTATTTTACAGTGATTCTTAGGTTGGGAGGCGTGTTCACAAATATGCATTTGTGGTATTACTTTTATTTAAGGCGGGATAAGGGATACAATACCGGATACAATACCGATACAGTGTACCGAATTTAAGTAAAGATCTCATTTTAAATGCGTACAGCTAATACTGTAAGATTAAAAAGAATGGAATTGACTGTAATCCATTCTAATATTTTTATGTTTGTTGACGAACAGAAAAAGTTTGGTAAAATGGTAGAAATGGTAAGCATATTTTGACTTTTTTTTTTCTCCATGTCTTACTTTCCTGTAATGTATTATTAACCATTTCATTTTTTTTTCTTTATTTTACACTGATTCCATATCACCCTATACTTTAATTAATTATTTTTAAATTACGTTTATGATTAAATATGTTCTGCGACTGAAAATTTTGTATGAGAATTCATTGTAACAATTGCACGCTGAAAAGCTTGATGCTACCAAAGAAGTCACCTACATAGTGTATGAAGTTAGCGATGCTATCTGTGGGAACATATTGAAGGTGTAACTTTTTTTTTTCCCCTGAAATTCTACTACTTAACTAAATCTAACGGCTCTTACGCTAGACGCTATAGTTAATTAATAACGGCTCTAAATCCGCAAATAGAAATTGACAAAATGGTCGTAAATTCGGGGGGGGTTTTTTTCTTTCTTTTTTTTTTTTTTTGTGTCACGGCTTTTTCATTTTAATGGAATTTTTAGTCTTTTTCAAAGTTTTTTTTTTTTTTTTTTTTGGTTTAAAAGCGCGTTCAAAAGACAAAACAACGTATGGGGACGCCAAATAAGTAGTTTCTATGCAACTTTGGCCGAACATAGTGACAACAAATAAAATGAGAAATAATCTCCAAGCTTACTAATGTGCTGTGACGTACTTGTAACGTAAAAGTACTTTGTCTGAGTGCGAAACAGACTATCGATGGCAATATTCAACTCCGCTTTGATCATTCTTTTCGATTAAACTTTGATAGCGTAGACTTGATTGGAATAAACATACAGTGTTCCGTAAAGACCAGACTAAAATAGCTGCTACCATTTGAACTTCTTTTATCTAAATGAAAGAAACAGCAAATGAATAAATACATTTTACTCTTAAATAAAGTTTCATTTTTGTTTATAATAGCACAAGTGGAAAACACAGTTTTATTTAAAACATTTCAATCTAATTATCTGTATAAAGTTACGATATAGAACTATCACCCAGTTGCGACGTACATACTTTTGAAACTTAAGATACATCGTTCATATTCAATCTTGTGTTAATAATGCTGCTGACAGTCTTAATGTTCATCATTTGAGAATTTAATTTCGCCGTAACACAAGACTTTAATTTTCCCTTCAGAACAGCGAAAAGGAACCAGGCTTAGGTGATTTATTGTTTGTTGTTACTCAAGTCATCAGTTGCTTTAAAATTTTTTAAATCTCTTTAACAAATAAAAGATTTTTTTTGTTCAGCATTATTTTGCTATGTATACGCGTTATAAACGTATCTCTTAATTACAGTGCTGGCCAAATTATTAGACTAAAGAGTTTTGTTTTTTTTTTTGTACACTATTTGTACTAAAATACTATTTATTTTACTGTTAAATTACAGTACATACTGTACACTGATTACTACGTTATTTTAGCATAATTTAATGTTTGCAGGTGGCAGCACTGTTTGCTTTGTTTATGTTCTTTGTTTATCTACCTACCAGGAACATAACCGCAATCAGCTTAGACAGTTCACTAGTTTTTTTTTATTAGTGTGTTCTGTTATATTTAAAGTTAGTTTTAGGTAATTAGTGAGTATGTGTATGTGAGTATATATAATAGTGAGTGAAAACAATTTTTTACCTCTTTTTTAAAAAAAGTGAAGAAATGGTGTAAACCTTGTGAAAAGTATGATAAAAAGACTTAAAATGCTCATCAAGAACAAGGGAATACATACTAAATAATAGATAATTATTTCACTGTTCGTTAATGTGTCTATAGTTATGTAATCAATAAAGAATTCGCTTTTAAAACGGCCTTACTCTAATAATTTGGACAGCACTGTAAGTCTGTTTTTAAGTCAAGTGCATTTACAAATGCTTATGATTTTTTAAAAGGGAGAATAAATACTGTTACTAATAAAAAAAATGGAATCACAAATGATAATTGTTTGTCATATCTTATCCTTCTTCAAGTAAAAAATCGTGTTTCAGTGCATCTAAAACCAAAAAAGCTGTTCTCAAAAATTTTAGATGTGATGAAATGTGTTCACGAATTTACCGCATTTTTCAGTTATACTTCGATCATTTTCACGAAAAAGGTCGTTTTGAGCTCAAGAAATCCAGAAAAATTGAACGGGATAAAACCGTCGAAACATCTTGTAAAGATAGATGCGTGCAATGACTTTGCAAAAAATATTTTTGTCCCTTAAAGTTTTCGCTATCGAAATATCGTCGCCTCAGAGCAACCGCAAGACATCTAATCCCAGAAATAACAGTAAAATATCCTCCTATTTTTCTGAGGCGACGATATATATATATAAAAGGAAGTTTATTTGTGTGTGTGTGTGTGTGTGTGTGTGTTTGTGCGTGTGGCATTTTCCATATACAAATCCAGTTTGCGTCATATTTTTTGTCAAATTTGGCTCTGAGTTCCTTTGATGCTCAGAAGTTCATATAGGGTAGTTTTCGTCCCGCTATGAGCGGCAACCCCCCCCCCCCCCCCCGCCCTCCATTTCCGTTAAATGTTTTTAGAAGAACTTAATTGATTACATTACAAAAAATGCAAATAAATCATTAAAAAAAATGAGTTTTCTCAAATATTTAAGAGCCATTGTCTGTAAGAATCAGGCAGTTTAAGGCATTTGTGATTGTTGACATTTTTATTTTTTTTTATTTTCACATATGTTGTTCCTTATCATGAATGTAATGTAAATCCGAAATTTGAGCTTTGTCTGACTCACCGTTTTTGAGAAAACATTTTTTTTTTTTTTTTTGTTTAGGGAGCGTGGCATTTTTTCAAATTTGCAGATTTTAATGTGCTTGTTGCTTGAAGCGTCCTTATAATGACATGGATTTTTTAATTCCATATTACTATATGGTCTTGTTAGATACAGTTACAGCTGTCAAATCGGTGACACTACGAGGGCGACGCCCACAAACTCCGTTTAAAAATGACAAAAAATGATTTTTTTTTCTATATTCAAGGCCAATTTTCTCAAAGCGCCTTCATGATGACACCAACATTTTTAGATCATTTTCTAGCCACACTTACATACATCAAAAATATGTATCAAAATCGGTGTCACTATAAGGGCGCCAGAAGATATTTGAACTTTTATTCGATAAATTTCACAAAAACGCAAATATTTAGAATCTAATCACAACTGTCGCCCTCATAGCAGATATCTGATACTACATTAGGTTGATAATCAACATGTTTGTCTAACATTTGCACAAAAAAAATCGGTGTCACTCCTATCATTTTTGAAATATAATCGTTCCAAGTTAGTACGTCATGGCGTTTTTTTTTTAATATTTTTTTATTTAATATTTTCACGCCCAGATTTTTTTTTTCAACATATTTATTTTTAATTTAATACAAAGAAGTGTACCTTATAACATAAACAGCTTTGGGCAGCAAGAGAGTATTTTTCTTGAATAGAAAATGCCCGTTTTGATATAGGTATCAGGTGGATCTATTGTGCATAACATGTCTAGATTATTATACCAATGCTCGTCTTGTTTTTCCGGCCAAACAAATTTATTTATTCCAATTGTTCTTGACAAGCATTTGACCTAAACTTGCAAATGGTCAACTTCTATTATTTTTTTGGGATACCATGTTTTTCCATGCTTTAGTGCTACAAAATTAGCAGTTTTCAATAAGAGATGACCGTCTTTCTGAAATTGGTTTGATTTGATTCTTAATGTTTTATTCGTTTTGGTCTACGTTATCCTCAAATTCAGTTTCAGATTCTGAATGTTCGCTCTCTTCAATATTCTCATTTGATGTATTGAGAATGCATTTTTTTTTTTTTTTGTTTCTTCCATCGAAAAAAAAAAGGATAGGATTTGTTTCATAGTACAATATTCTGAAGTAACGAACAGTTTTTTCCCCTTTACGAACTGCATTTCTCATCTAGTGTGAAGCTTGACAGGGATGTTGTTTTTTCCCAATATTTTCACCAATCGTAAATTGTTCTTATAAATACTCCTTCTGCTTTGAAGTGAACTTGAAATGAGCTCGTAAAGATAGGGCTCATCCCATTTCATTAAATTGAATTTTTGGCAATGCAGGGGTATTTAATAGTTCAAAATTTTAAGCATTTATATAAGATGTTTGTAAGAGCTTCTCTCTATATATCTTTCATATAAAATCCATTTGCAAATTGAGGTCAAATGTATGTCAAGAACAATTTTAATAAATAGATTGGTTTGGGCCGAAAAAACAAGATGAGTATTGGTATGATAATCTAGACATATTATGCACAATACATCCGCCTGTACCTATATCAAAACGGGCATTTTCTATTCAAGAAAAAGACGCTCTTACTGCCCAAAGCTATTTATGTTAAAAGATACACATTTTTGTATTAAATTAAAAATAAATATGTTCAAAAAAACTATCTGGGGGGTGAAAAGATTAAATAAATAAATATTAAAAAACGCCATAACGTACTAATTTCGAACGATTATATTTCCAAAAATAACAGGAGTGACACCGATTTTTTTTTGTGCAAATGTTAGACAAACATGTTGGTTATCAACCTAATGTAGTATCAGATATCTGCTATGAGGGCGACAGTTGTAATTAGATTCTAAATATTTGTGTTTTTGTGAAATTTATTGAATAAAAGTTCCAATATCTTCGGACGCCCTTATAGTGACACCGATTTTGATACATATTTTTGATGTATGTAAGTGTGGCTAGAAAATGATCTAAAAATGTTGGTGTCATCATGAAGGCGCTTTGAGAAAATTGGCCTTGAATATAGAAAAAAAAATCATTTTCGGTCATTTTTAAACGGAGTTTGTGGGCGTCACCCTCGTAGTGTCACCAATTTGACAGCTATAACAGTATCTAACAAGACCATATAGTAATATAGAATTGAAAAATCCATGTCATTATAAGGGCGCTTCAAGCAACAAGCACATTAAAATCTGCAAATTTGAAAAATCGTCAAAAATGTGCCACACCCCCTAAACAAAAAAAATTGTTTTCTCAAAAACGGTGAGTCAGACAAAGCTCAAATTTCGGATTTACATTACATTCATGATAAGGAACAACATATGTGAAAATAAAAAAAAATAAAAATGTCAACAATCACAAATGCCTTAAACTGCCTGATTCTTACAGACAATGGCTCTTAAATATTTGAGAAAACTCATTTTTTTTTAATGATTTATTTGCATTTTTTGTAATGTAATCAATTAAGTTCTTCTAAAAACATTTAACGGAAATGGAGGGCGGGGGGGGGGGGGGTTGCCGCTCATAGCGGGACGAAAACTACCCTATATGAACTTCTGAGCATCAAAGGAACTCAGAGCCAAATTTGACAAAAAATATGACGCAAACTGGATTTGTATATGGAAAATGCCACACGCACAAACACACACACACACACACACAAATAAACTTCCTTTTATATATATATATCGTCGCCTCAGAAAAATAGGAGGATATTTTACTGTTATTTCTGGGATTAGATGTCTTGCGGTTGCTCTGAGGCGACGATATTTCGATAGCGAAAACTTTAAGGGACAAAAATATTTTTTGCAAAGTCATTGCGCGCATCTATCTTTACAAGATGTTTCGACGGTTTTATCCCGTTCAATTTTTCTGGATTTCTTGAGCTCAAAACGACCTTTTTCGTGAAAATGATCGAAGTATAACTGAAAAATGCGGTAAATTCGTGAACACATTTCATCACATCTAAAATTTTTGAGAACAGCTTTTTTGGTTTTAGATGCACTGAAACACGATTTTTTACTTGAAGAAGGATAAGATATGACAAACAATTATCATTTGTGATTCCATTTTTTTTATTAGTAACAGTATTTATTCTCCCTTTTAAAAAATCATAAGCATTTGTAAATGCACTTGACTTAAAAACAGACTTACAGTGCTGTCCAAATTATTAGAGTAAGGCCGTTTTAAAAGCGAATTCTTTATTGATTACATAACTATAGACACATTAACGAACAGTGAAATAATTATCTAATATTTAGTATGTATTCCCTTGTTCTTGATGAGCATTTTAAGTCTTTTTATCATACTTTTCACAAGGTTTACACCATTTCTTCACTTTTTTTAAAAAAGAGGTAAAAAATTGTTTTCACTCACTATTATATATACTCACATACACATACTCACTAATTACCTAAAACTAACTTTAAATATAACAGAACACACTAATAAAAAAAAACTAGTGAACTGTCTAAGCTGATTGCGGTTATGTTCCTGGTAGGTAGATAAACAAAGAACATAAACAAAGCAAACAGTGCTGCCACCTGCAAACATTAAATTATGCTAAAATAACGTAGTAATCAGTGTACAGTATGTACTGTAATTTAACAGTAAAATAAATAGTATTTTAGTACAAATAGTGTACAAAAAAAAACTCTTTAGTCTAATAATTTGGCCAGCACTGTAATTAAGAGATACGTTTATAACGCGTATACATAGCAAAATAATGCTGAACAAAAAAAATCTTTTATTTGTTAAAGAGATTTAAAAAATTTTAAAGCAACTGATGACTTGAGTAACAACAAACAATAAATCACCTAAGCCTGGTTCCTTTTCGCTGTTCTGAAGGGAAAATTAAAGTCTTGTGTTACGGCGAAATTAAATTCTCAAATGATGAACATTAAGACTGTCAGCAGCATTATTAACACAAGATTGAATATGAACGATGTATCTTAAGTTTCAAAAGTATGTACGTCGCAACTGGGTGATAGTTCTATATCGTAACTTTATACAGATAATTAGATTGAAATGTTTTAAATAAAACTGTGTTTTCCACTTGTGCTATTATAAACAAAAATGAAACTTTATTTAAGAGTAAAATGTATTTATTCATTTGCTGTTTCTTTCATTTAGATAAAAGAAGTTCAAATGGTAGCAGCTATTTTAGTCTGGTCTTTACGGAACACTGTATGTTTATTCCAATCAAGTCTACGCTATCAAAGTTTAATCGAAAAGAATGATCAAAGCGGAGTTGAATATTGCCATCGATAGTCTGTTTCGCACTCAGACAAAGTACTTTTACGTTACAAGTACGTCACAGCACATTAGTAAGCTTGGAGATTATTTCTCATTTTATTTGTTGTCACTATGTTCGGCCAAAGTTGCATAGAAACTACTTATTTGGCGTCCCCATACGTTGTTTTGTCTTTTGAACGCGCTTTTAAACCAAAAAAAAAAAACTTTGAAAAAGACTAAAAATTCCATTAAAATGAAAAAGCCGTGACAAAAAAAAAAAAAGAAAGAAAAAAAAAAAACCCCGAATTTACGACCATTTTGTCAATTTCTATTTGCGGATTTAGAGCCGTTATTAATTAACTATAGCGTCTAGCGTAAGAGCCGTTAGATTTAGTTAAGTAGTAGAATTTCAGGGGAAAAAAAAAAGTTACACCTTCAATATGTTCCCACAGATAGCATCGCTAACTTCATACACTATGTAGGTGACTTCTTTGGTAGCATCAAGCTTTTCAGCGTGCAATTGTTACAATGAATTCTCAAACAAAATTTTCAGTCGCAGAACATATTTAATCAAAATGTACTTCCTTAAGCAAAAGAAGATGTACTTCCTTAAACTCGAACTTTCATTTCTGCTTTTGACCAATTCTAAGAATGAAACGATAGCCTATAATTGATCAGTACTAACACACATACACACATGTGCATATATATTTCCAATGTGCAAAATCATTAGGAAAAAAAGTTATAAATATTTATCTTCATGTGTTCACGCCCTTGTTCCACTAAGCAAAGTAAATTTATGAAACAAAAATTTGGATGAGTTGGAGTATGTTCAGGGTTCCCGATGAATAGAAAGTTTTAAACTGTTAAGGCTGTTTTGCTCAAGTTCGCTGTTTACAGGTCATTTTGAAATAAATCAGTTAATTATTATAATTTACTTCGATTATTCAAAACTGTCTTGAGCACCTTCCTCTATAAGCTCCATTACACTAAGCAAAATTTTTAACACCAAGAAGGTGCCAATGATGTTATTAAATCTTAGTAAACAAGGATAAAATGGTTTCTGTAACATTAGCATTTCAAATAATTTTATTATGACGTTTGTTTATGTAAAATATCTTTTTCACGATTGTGCAGTACTTAATTATATCATTAGTAAAATTTTTGCTCACCAAGTAATCACGTCACTGTACAAAACTTTCCGTCAAAAAGCAATAAAAATAATTTAAAGCATCTATCCATACTGTTGGGGAGTTGATGATGGAGGAGGTTTTAGCGGAAGTAGGTGTGATGAAAGAGGAAAACAGGGAGGATGATAGTTTGGCAGATACTTGACAGGCAATTTTTATATCATTACTTTTTAAGGCTGAATTTTTACGCCAGGGTTGTTTTTGAGAAGATGTCAAATCTTTTTACTTTATTAGTTTTCCTGAGCTTTATATATGTATATATATATAGGTTTTTGAAAAATATTTTTTAATATTTAAACTTTCTTAAAATAATAATTTGTGTTAAATAAATAAAATTAAATTCATTTTAAACACATGACAAGCTACAAAATACTTAAACTACTAAGTAAATCACGAAAGATATTAATATCATGTTTATGTCCAGATTGCCGGCAGGGTGGTTCACTTAATTAAATAAATTGATTAATTAATAATATTAATCTAATATTTTAATAGTAATATTATTTTTAATCTTTTAATAACTAATAATTTTGAATGAGCAAAGTTAATTTTATTTTAAATTAGGCCAAATTACAAAAGTGCAAAAATATTGTGATCACAGAAATATGTAAAAATTATAAACTTTAACAAAGATGAAAATACATTTCAGTATTCACTTTAAAATAAATAAAATAACAACAGATCAACTAAATTTAAAAAAATAATAATAAAAATAAATAAATTTAAAATCTAGTAAAAAAAATTTTTTAGCGATTTACATGCGGATCTACACTTCTGCATATGAATCTGCCGCGACCATGGGCCAGATTCAGAATTTTTATTCAGACAAAGAAAAAAAAGTCGAACTATTTTTATTTTCTTCAAATCATTGATAACTTGCCACATTTTCTTTAAAACTACATAAGCAGTAATTTAAATCAAAATAATAATTCCTGTGCAACAATGGGAAGAAATTTTTCGAATAAAAAAATAATCTTGTAACGATACATGCACACACGTACATACAACACAGCACACAACAGTGGCGCAACTAGAAAATAATTTTAGGGGGGAGGGAGCATAATAAGAAAAAAAACTGATCAATTTCATTGATTTGATTTGCTCATCAAATCTCTCAATTTTGAGACTTGTTGTTTTAAAAACGCAATTTTAGATTGTCTTTGTTGATGTTAGGGGAAAGAACGGTACAGGGGACACCGCGGAAATGTTTAGAAATTGAAGATTTAAGACGCGGTTAAAGGCATATTTATTGACCTTTAGGGTAAAAGATGAAGCTCCCAGACTCTCCCCGATCGTTTTTTTTTTTTTTTTTTTTTCTCGGAAATAGAAATCATAACTCCTGCTCCCCCTCCAATTTTTCAAAGTTGCAGTTCCAAAAACGCAATTGTAGACAAACTTTTAAGAATTTAACGGGAAGGGGTTCTGAAGCTCTCTCCTGGGATTTTTGTCCCAAATTAAAGTCCTAAAACCAGCCTGAAGAAAAAAATATCTTCGTATTCTCCGCGGATAATACGATGCAAAAAAAGGAGAAAAAATGAATTTGTATTTGACGTACAATTTTAGCAGCTAAATTTAAAAAGTGAAAAAGTAATAACTTTTAAGATATATTGAAAACTAATGTAAAAAATAATCTAAAAAATACTGATTTCTTCTCTAAATTGTCATAATAGTACGCTAACTACTTGAAAACAAAGAGTCAAGAAAGGAGAAAATCGTCTAATCTTGTGCAAATGAAAACTTCTTCCTTTATTGTATGTTGTTTATTTTACGTAGCCTGAATCGCATAAGGAGAACATTCAAGCTATGTAAAATAAACAATATACAGGCAGGGTAACGGTCTCGGCGAACCCTGCTGTAAATATTGAGGTTCAATGCGTTGGTGTTGAGGGGGAAAAAAACACTGATAATCCACACCTCATTAATGTTACACTTTTCTGAAAAAAGCGAGGGGGCCCAAGCCCCTTTTGGCTCCTCCCACGAGCCGCCACTATATATATATATATATATATATATATATATATATATATATATATATATCTTTAAAATAGTAGAGTCACTTACCACATAGAGTGGCTCCCAAAAGTGTTCGTACACTTTGAAATTTTTAGTAAAACCAAAATTACGCGAAACTGGATTCGAATATGACGTCCAATATTTTTTTCACATCATTCCCATGTCATTCTAAATACAACCCAGTGGTGTTTTCAAAATATTGATGGATCTTCTTTTTGAAATGGGTCAAAAAACGAAAAGACAGAGAAATAACACGCGACAAAAATCGTTGTACACTCAAATATTTTCGAATAAATTCATGATTAAAATTACCATATGTCGTTTTTTTATTATATTTACATTGTGTTGACCATTAAAAGTCATTTGGCTTTAATTTTGTGCTTATTTATTCCTTAATATTGTGCTCATTACTTTGAAATAGCTGGTATTCGTAAAAACCAACAAACACCATTCAAAATTTGAATTTTTTTCTCATAGTAACGGTAAATTGGTTTGAAATGATGAAATTGCAAAAAATGGAATTTATTCCATTTTATAGTAAAGTGCTTGATAAAATGCTTTAAAGAAAAGAATCGGACCGAAAACAAGGCAATAAAAAGTCAACCGGCAAAGCTGACCAAGCGTGATCGGAGATTTAAAGTTAAAAAATTTATGAAAAATACACACTTGAGTGATGAAAAAGTTTCTACAGAGTTAAATGAAACATTTTACATTTACTTTTCACCTAAAAATTTTCGCCAAATTCTCTGATTAGCTGCATTAAAAGGGACCTCTTGCCGCAGAAATTTTCTTGATCGTGCGAAAAACAGAAAGCTTACGCTTTTCGTCGCAAAATGAATGATAAATAAGCTTAAAACGTTTCGGAATTACGTCTTACTTACAGATGAAAATGAATTTAACATTTTTGGTTAAATTGTTGCATAATTGTAAATAGAAGAAAAATCAGGAACTCAATCATAAGAACTTAGTTGTAGCAGTTAATCAGGACAGTGAAGGTGTTCTTGTGTGAGGGTGCATATCAGCATCAGGATTTGGTAGTTGGGAATTTTTTGATTAAATATTGAATCATGCTGTTGCTTTAATTGTTTTAAAAACCAATTTTAAACTCTTAGCCAAAAATTTGGTTATCGGAAACAATTTTGTTTTTTATCAAAATAACGATAAGAAGCACACGTTGTTCAACGTTTGCGTCTAGGTCCTCGAAAATTGTCCTAAAGTTAGAAAATACCACCTCCATCTCCAGATTTGAACTTAATGTAACATATTTAAAGATATCTGGAGGCTAGATTACGAAAATATGGCTTTGAAACGAAAATAGAGCTAGAAATAGTAAGATTCGAAGAGTGGTTGAACACTTACTTGGAAATTATGCAAAAAAAGAAAGAAAAAATAATGAAATCTATTCCCGGACGTTTAAAAGGTGTTGTTGATACTGCATGATATTCTGCTTATTCATAACTTAATAAAAAGGTAGTTTATTCAATAATATATAGACATTTTTCAAAGTGTACGAAGACTTTTGAGAGATAAAATTTCCGGCACTTTTTGGTTTTTGATTTTTAAAAAATTCAGTTTTAATATTTTTTTTAAAAAATTCAGGTAGTTTTGTTAAACATTGATCGCAGATCTTATAATTAAATACCTATTCCGAAATATTAATTCTAACCAATGGATAAGAGCCTATTTCATTGAAAGTCGTAGGTATACGAACACTTTTGGGAGCCACTGTACATGTATGTGCATAACATATATTTAATTTATGCAAGCAGAGCCCTTGTAATGTTTAAATTAGGGCTCGACCGATTGCATTTTTTTCTGATGGGAAGATGCCGATTGTTGGCCAATCGTACAAAGATGGCTGATGGCCGATGGCCGATTGTTTTTCTTCAAATGGCAGATAGCCGAAGGCAAAAAAAAAAAAAAAAAAACTCAAACGGAAATAAATTGCTAAGATTGTCAGGGATTTGAAGGATCCTTCCTCCTCCCTTTCTTGCTGTCAGGGCCGTCCGAAGAGCTGACGACGCCCGGGGCGACAGTTTCCTGGCTCCCCCTCCCCCCCCCTATACACACAGAAAAATCTAGTTAGACATAGTACGCGTCAACGCGTACTTACATTTTCTACATATTAATAAACAGAACAATCAAACTGCTATGGATAATCTTACTACTATATGCGAAAGTTTGTGCGGATGGATGCATACCTGTTACACTTTCACGCAAAAAATACTAAATAATCTTCTGCCTTTTAAAACATTTCTTCAGCGGTTTTTTTTTTTTTTTTTTTTTTTTTTTGATAATCTGCACTTTACAAAGTAGGGTTTGACAGCTTTGGATTATTATTTAAACTGCAAAATGTTTTAGACGCCGTTTTTAAAACTTCAGCCTTTATGAATTATGATGATTTTGATTTAAAAAAAAGGGGGCGGCTTGAACTGATCAATTTATTTTTGCTCCTTTTATTTTTTGTTTTTCATTACATGATATATGAAGACAGATACCACAACGCGAAGTTATCTTTAAACCCAAGTCGTAAATCAGAACTCCATCGATAGGAAGGCAGCACTGTCTGAAATCTTCGGTTTCCATAGGAACGAGGCACCAAATCATATGACTAAAATTTAGCTGATGATGCATTCTCTGGAGAAAGCTGATTCGGTTGTAACTATCTAAAATTGGCGGGAATAGTTTTAAGAAGATTTACGTCAAAATTTAAAATATAAAGATGTAGTTAAAATGAAACTTTAAGAAACATAACAAATAGACATTATTTCACCGAAAAGAAAAATCGTCAAATAAGAGCAATATTTTTACAACTGTTTTTCTCTTCTCTATTTTGAGTACTGCACAGTTGAATACTTTAAATACATCCTGAAAAAGCTATTGCTTATGTCGTTAAAATTCTTTATTCACTTTTTAAACTAAATTATCTTGATTTTTTTTACTATTCAAGCAAAATCTGCTGTTCCAAATTCAATAAGTAATATTTTATTGTTTTATGAAAACACATATAATTTTTCTCCTATGCTTTTCAAGTACTTTGAATGATCTATTCAAAAAAAAATTAGCAACTTTTCTTAAAAAATACTATGATAGTTACTGGTTTGAATTTCCGTTATAAAATATACACTAGCAAAAATTTTAAAACATTTGCATAAAGTATGGAATACTTAAAGGAAACTGAGTAAATACGTGCATATAGTATTTTATTGCAAACACTAACACACAGATAAAGCTAAAAGAAATAAAATAATTTTGATATGCAGGTTCCTAAAATATATATTGATTCCAGTGATTCTAGACTTAACAATGAACTAATTAAATTTAAAAACTAATTCTTACTCTATTAGAGAGGGAGAAAAGAGCTCTATTTTTATAAAGTGGAGGTTGCTTTGGGGAAAAGTTAGCAATTACACCCAAACCTGTTTAATGCGATGTATAGGAACCGCATAAAAAAACGCATTAAAAAATAAATTGTTACGACTTCCAACTTTCTCTAAAGGACGACACAGTTCTTGAGAAAAACACAGGAGATTTATTTACACTATGTACAGGAAAGATCGTTAATAACTGCTAAATTAATCATCAGCAATTAAGCAAATATCAATCAACACCGTAAACTCAACGGTTACACACGTATTTACTTCCAAATACGCAAAACAACACAGCGAAATGCCTCGCAATAAGCAATCGAGACTGACTTTTTTTTATGCGGCACGGCTATTTATAGACATCGAAAAGAGCTCTCAAATATTCCAGAAAATCGCAGACGGTTCTACCTCTATCTTATTTCTTTCCATTCACAAATTTTATCATTCAGAAAAGAGGGGACCGTATACTTCAGCCGAATGTACGGGAGCTGTATATTCATTACAAGAAACTATTAACAGGTTACGTTACTGTAATAATTTTAGATGAAAGATAATTTAATAAACGCCAAATTTAGCTAGATTACGACAAATTAATCACAAAAAATAATTACTATTTACGGAATTTGCAACAATATATATACGGTGGATAGGAACCGCATAAAAAAAGTCTCACGTAAAACATAACCCAAAACTTACGAAATAACTGGGAATTGTTTTTAAAAACGAAATCGAAATGAACCAAGTGATGATACTTTGGCCCGAATAAGAAAATTTTTGGGAGGTCACAGTGACCTCCCATCGGGTTGACCCTGTCGTCACTTGAAGATACTACTTAGCACTCGTTTTATAAACAATTTCGTCAATTGAGTCCCAATCTGATTGCAATTTTCATATAGCGTATTTAAAAAAAATCGCACAAAAAAACCGCATAAAAACAGGTTTGGGTGTATATGAACATCTTTTATTTTTATGTAATAAGAATAATCTGTCAGACCATATATATCAAACAAAAATTCCCATAAATTTTGGAAAGTTGACATAAACGATTGGGTTCACGGTTTGTAAGTTGTCTAACAGGAAAGAGTGTAATTTGAATATTTTTGAATGATTTTTAATGACACATTTATGCATCTTCAGGATTAACCTATGTTTTTGGTATTCTTAAAATATTTGGAATCAGACACCGTGATGTTTTAATGAATAAACACATTTATCAATCACATATACACTACTAATACCAAAAGTATTGGGACACTATCTTTCGCGCATGCACAGTGACAAATTAATTGATTTAAATGTTCATATTTTATCACAGTTTCAAAATTTTAATTTTAAAGTTTAGTATTATACTTCTGTTGTATGTTGTCACGTTTTCGGAAAGTTTAGTAAACTTTGATGGAAAACTTTGCGTGTTTTTAGTCAAAAACCTTCAAATAAAATTCGTAGTTTTGAAAGAAATGCTCATATCTTCATAAATGTCAGTGGTACTTTCTTGAAAGTATGTAAAATGTTTGTAAATAGCAAGCTATTTTCTGAAATTTACAATTTATACTCAGCTATTTACGATGAATGATAATTAAAAAACTGCTTTGTTTTCCTCATATGTTGCTTTGTTTGTGATTGATCCTCGAAACGCGAGGGTGATATAACTTTTATTGAAACATGACTGCTGTATCATTCTTTTTATATGACTAAAGTTACAAAGCAAATTGGTCTTTTGGATGTGTTATTCATGAACGAACCTGTCTAAGTGACCGACTCCTTAAAACGAATGGTGCGTACGATCTCCTAAAAAAATGAGCGACTCTTCTTTTGAACGGTGATCTCTCTCTCTCTCTCTCTCTCCTCTTCTCTTCTCTCTCCTCTTCTCTTTCGTTCTCTTTCGTTTTCTTTCTCTCTTTCGTTCTCTTTCTTTCGTTCGTTCTCTTTCTTTCGTTCTCTTTCTTTCTCTCTCTTTCGTTCTCTTTCTTTCTCTCTCTTTCTCGTTTTATTTCTTAATTAATTTATTTATTTATCTTTATGCGCATTAATTTAAGTATTATTTTAATTTAATTTAAGTTTATGCGCATGCTACACAAAATCTAACGAGCTGAAATTCACAAAAATACTTGCATATAGTAGTAACGGCCAGTTGTACTTTAAGTGCCTAAAATTTTGGGCGGCCTTCAACGTGATAAAATTTTCTGTAAACTTAGACTGAACTTGGTAATTTTACACAAAAAGCTGATCCGCCATTTTGGATCACATTTTTCGGAGATCCTAGATCCTCAGGATTTGGATCTAGGAAGCTGAAAATTTGCATAGGTTAGTTTCAAAGACATCTCGTCATCTCAATAAAGTTTCATCTAAATCGAAAATGGTCGAGTAAGGACGATTTGAAAAATTAGGTGAATTTACGTGGGGGGAATGACTCTCTCATATTTTACACTTTCAAAACCATTTTTTGTTTAATTTTCACCTGTGACCATACTACACTTAGAGATACAGTATTTCAGTTTAGAATTAATGCACTATTTCACGTAAGCTCATTCTTTGTTCTTTATTTGTATTCCTTTTTTTTCTGCAGCATTGAAAATAATTAAGTTTTTTCAAATCAATTTACCTAATTTTCTGACGTCACGTCAATTCTATTTGAATTTGTTTTATAAAATGAAATTTGTATATAAATTTATTCCGAATTGGAATCAAACTGTGACTTCTGGAATGGAAAACAAATAGCTTACCCCACTCGGTCACCGACAAATATCTTACAAAATGACCTATAATTGTTTTAAACGTCAAAATCTAAATAAAGTTTTTACATTTCTATTATTCTTATTATACCTTCAATATGTACTATCTATGGAATACGATACCAACAATAATCTAAAAAAATATGTTTTATTAAATATTTATTGGCATATTATATTATACTGTTAGCTAGTTTTAGCTGATTTTTTTAAAAATATTGATGATAAACTGAAACCGGTAACTCTCGAAGAGAGATCACCCACGACGTTTTTAAATAAAATACGTCGTTCAAATGAACGAATCCAATAAACGGGTTAAAAAATAAACGATCAATCGATGAACGGATCATTAAAAAGAACAACATTGCTCATCTCAAGTCGAATGTAACTAACATTCTTCTATGAAAACCTTGCTTTTAAAGTTTATGTCTTAAACCTGAGCACGTTCAATGTAAAAATATTGATTTCCCTTCGAATAACAAGCATAAAAGTTTTCAGAACAGTTTCAGTCAGTTTTAAATATTTGAGTTAGATATTGACATTTAACAGCTTTATTGGCAATCCGAAAGTAAATACCTTCGTCTCTTGCATTAAAGTTTGAAATAAACCTTCTTGGATTGATCAAACTGCATGTCAAATGCGTGAAGGATTTCCGAAAAGTTCTGCATTGGCAAAGAGTAAAGCATATTTACTCGACAGAAAGTAAAAATGTTCTTGATATTTCAGTCCTGTCTGGTATTGTTAATTTGTCCGTAAATGTAGCATCAGCTACAGATTTTGCTTAGTGATGCAGAAGTTTGGAATTGTTTTTTGTTCTATTCTGCTTAAGAGGAAATAATTTATCACGGCAAATAAATGAAGACAAACTTGATCGAAGAAAATTTATTCGCAATTGTACTTTTATGGAGTTGCTTCCTTCAATCAAAAGTACCACTTTTAGTTACTGAAATTGACAGAATAAGCAAAAAAGAAATAATAACATGGAGCGAGAAAAAACTTTCATTTTCCCAACGCTTAATTTTTAATTAATTCTTTTAAGCGTCCGATTTCGAAAATAAGGCGTGGTCTTTATATCAACATAAGTGAAGTGCTTAGGCGCGTCTCCACTGGCGCGCTGAATGCTGACGCTTGCTGTCTACCGCGTTTCCACGTTATGACAGTCAAGAAGCGAGTTGCGCTCTAGCTTGCTATCAACCATATTGTTGCCACTACACGTGAGTAAAGATACTAATTAAATATTGAGCTCTGCTAATGGCATCGGCGAGTGGAATTTCATTATTCGTGATGTCATGTGCAGAAACCTAAACAATGACATTGCACCGTATAAAATAACTGTTACAAAACATTAAACTTTGTCAAATTATTTTAAAATTTGTTATGTTCTATGTTTTTAAGCACGTTCTTTCAGAATAAATTACTTTTAAAATTTCCAAAACGACCCCATTATTTTTTAATGCTATTATAAAATTTACTAGAATGTGTTTTTTTCTTTTTTTTCAACATTTTACGTTTAAATTTCTTCCACGTCCTCTAACACGTGGAAAGAAATTTCCACGTGTTAAGAGCACTTAACACGTGGAAATTTTTTTCCTTGTGTTAAGTGCTCTTACAGAGTAAAATGCTCCCCTATCAGTTACCTCTCCTGGGGATAAAGCATAAATGAATTTCTGACTTTATGAAAATGATTAAATAAATATATGAATGCTGCCGTCAGCAGCGGAAATGAACTTTCGTGATATTTGAAGAACGTGTTTTGGATTCAATACCAGCAATAGTTCGAATTTAAAGTTGTTTTTCCCGCCCCTTTTTTCAGCGGAAACAAAATAAGCAGGATTATCACCACGGGTGGCATTTGCGCCCAGGGTGACTCTTCTGAGGGGATATATCAAAATGAGTTTAAGAGTTTGGGAAAAATATAAATACTTCAATTCAGAAATGTTTTTCCCAATGTTTTAAATTATATTTGATCTATTCAAACGTTATTTTATTTTTCACAGTGAGTTCATTACACATTTGCTTTAAAAACCACTTTCTTTCACTTCGTTTTGTCGAATTATAATCCGTCCGCACTTCCACACAAAAACAAAAGTTCCTTCCAAATGGAGTCTGAAAGTCTATTGTCTAAGCCAAGCTTTTCTTAAAAAGCTAATTTGTAAAAAAGTTGTGGCATTAGTAACAACAATAAATAAATAAATAAATGACTATTTTCTGAGCGTTGGTTCTTTCCAGTATTAGTTATATCCCTCACGTGTCATATTTAAAGTAAGAGAAAGGCGCAATTAAATTACGAAATCAAAGGCACCATCATAAAAAAAAAGAGCTTTTCCTTGAAAAACGCGCTTCCATCAAATAATTTGAGGAAATCAATAATCGCGATATTAAAACCAAAATAGTAGGAAAATTAAATATTCCCCGCGGGCAGTAACGTGAACGAGATTATAGATAATAACGCTGTTTTTTCAAAAGCCATTCAGTGCTTCTCAACCTTTTTTACTTTGCGGCACACTTAAGAAATTTCTAGATCAACGGAGCACACTGAACTTAATTTCGCAATGGTAATATAGAAGTGTTTTCATCATTCACTGTTAAATAGACGGGGGGGGGGGGGACTTTTTTCATATTTTTCATATGAATAAAACAATTATACCAACGTAGTGTATTTAAATTTATTAAGAAAGTAGAAATATTTCGAATGTATCGAGGTTGATAATGAACAACAAAACTATCTATATCAGACTTTACAGAAAATTATACTTAATATGTTTCAAAGCATTAAGCCTCAGAACCGAGCTTCGAGAAACTGCAATAAAATAAAATTAGTATCGAAACTGGAAAAGAGAAAAACAAAAGCTAAAGCTGGGGCTAAAACTCTGGGCGAGAGGGAACGATTTAGAAAAAATTTTGTTTAATTAGTTGACTTCGTGGAAATTAGAATCCGTTTTAAAAAACTGAAAGTAATTGGATCACAAGAAGTTTAAAAGAGGTGAGGCAGCAAATCCCGCCTCTCCCCTTATTGGGTATGTCGCTATTCGATCGTAACTTTAAAATAAAATACTCTCTCTTTTTTTACATATAACTATACGAAAATACCGCGGCACACCGGGTTCCTTGTCACGGCGCGCCAGTGTGCTGCGGCACACCGGTTGTGAAGCCTTGGATCAATTGACGCATCCTTAGCGTATTCATATGTGATTTCAAAACATAAAAAAAGGTTACTGTTGTACAACGTTTGTATAACATAAAAAAAAGGATCGGAAAGAAATGAAAACCGTTTCTTAAAACGTTTTCGAACATTTTAAGAAGTGAATTTTAATCAAGGCATAAACAAATCAAAGATCGAAAAAGAAGGAAATTTACTTAGATATACGAAAGAAACTTTTAAATTTGTTTTAAAAAATAAATTAAAAACAACGGGAAACTATTTTGAACAAAAATGGACCACATAGGCGCTCAGGTCGTTTTACATTTAATGCATTCATAATTGGTATTTGTCTTTTATATATAAGTAAACTGAAACTTCGTTATACCACACAAATTAAAACAAGTTCCTGAAAAATATATGACTTTCCTGTGTTTCTTTTTGTTTTGAATACTTTAGCGGGGGGAGGGGGACAACACAAATGGCCACACCCCTTGTATCGCCCGTACTAGCTACGCCTTTGATATATACAGGGTATGATTCCGAAGTTTCAAAACTGTTTTTTTTTTCCCGGAGAAGGGGGACGCGCGTGGACTGGCGCGGACGAGCTGGGGAAGTAGCGGGGGTGTCTGTAAACGAACAGAAGCTGCGGCAGTTGGCTTCGGAACACTGGAGAGTGCGCATCGCTTGCTGCCTGAGTGCGTGTCATTGACCTTGGTCGAAAAGTGGGAGATACGAAAATGGAGCAGCACGCTGGAATGCTCCTTCGTTTGAGGGATCGAGTCCGTCTCATCCGTCCAGCGATCAAGGGAGATTGGATTTCCCACCACGACAACGCCCCCGCTCACACGTAGAGCACCGCCGATGAAGTTTTGGTCAAGTTCAACGCGACAACACTGTCGCAGCCTCCCTACAGCCCCGACTTGGCTTCAAGTGACTTTTTCCTCTTCCCCAGAAAAAAGGCAGGCCTAAAGAAGAAGCGATTTGACTCAATCATACCGTCCAGCAGGCTTGCAGGTTTCGACGCGAGCCCTTGACAACATGTCGCCAAAGGACTCCTGAAAAGCTACGAACAATGGATAGATGCGCTGGCAGAGCTGTGTTGATGCTGAAGAATCATATTTTGAAGAATTTTAGTCCGCTGTACTTTAATGTCCAATAAAATTCTAGTTCTGAGATCAGTCTTGAAACTTTTGAATCGTACCCTGTATGTGTGTGCGTGTGTGTAATGGATGACTAAATGTGACTGTATGGATATACTGATTGGTGTCTTTTTATAATCACGCAGTGCATCTCATGTAAGTACGGATCTCCGAAAAGAAAACGTTCTCACGCGCTACGTACAACTATTCTCAAACTTATTTGAGAAAAGCTATCCTCAGCACTAAAGAAAATGCACATCCAGATAGATTCGCGTCACGTCGTCCGATGTTTCAGTTCCGGAGCACCCACATAACACGGGAGATACCGCTAGTTGTCTTGAATGAATAACGATCTTAAGGCTGCGTGCTGTAATAAAGTATCTGATTTCATGAAAAAGAATAGCGTGAGAAAATTTATCAACTAGATTTTTTTTCAAAATGGCGGTATTTCCTGTAGTTGTCGCCAAGAATAAAGAAAGATTTATGCACTGTTTCTTTTTTTGAGCAATCACGATTGCATATTGCTTTCATTGGACTGTTTTTGAGGTCCTTTGATTTTTCCCATCGCCACCCTCTGCACCATCACCGTAGACAGGTGGGCTCCTCACGCTGCTGTTCCTATAGCGAAAGCCGTCTCCAGGTTGCATCCATGTCCTACACACACGCGCATACATACACAACTACACACACACACAAACACACACACATACATACAGACACTTACACATATACACACACAAATACCTACACACACACACACACACAAAACTACCCACACTTTCATGCGTGCACACAGACACAAACACACATGCCTACACACACATACCCTATACACACAAACACACATATCCCCCCCCACACACTCGTGATTGCGAAAAACATAATTTGAATTCAAGATGTCAAAATTCAAATTATTTTTTTTTTACTTTTTTTTTTAACATTCCTGCTGGTATACGACCTTAAATCCGATGACAATGCAATATTCCTCAATCAAATTAATTAATTATCAATTAATTATTAGTTTATTACAACTTAAATTAGTATTTTTGCATAAATTCTCTAATATGAGGAAGAAAAAATGCTAGCCCCCCCCCCCCCCCCGATTTTTCATCATCAGATCATATTTGTTCCAATGTTCCAGGGTAATTAAAACATGAATCATTATTGTTTTTAACGAATTTCATGCTAAAATGTAGGTGAACCTTCAATTGAAAGTTGATTGTTGATCGTGGTCGTTGTTAAACAATACTTTTATTAAAATGTACCTCAATTTTTTTTTAAGCTGTATTAATATTAGGGTGGGGCGTAGGGTGGTGGGGTATTTCGGAGATCCTATGGCAAAAAAATAGTTAATGATTTTTTTAATATTTTTTTATTTGATGATTATTAAGGCCGCACGACTTTGCCTGTAGTAGAAAATTAAAACTTAATTCGGCTCGCCTGTATATTTACAAATAATGGATGATGACCTTCTCGCCAATATGCTATGTTAATTTGCTCGTCCATGTTATGGTAATTTGCTCGTCCATGTTATGGTAATTTGCTCGTGCACGTTATGGTAATTTTCTCGTTCATATTATGGTAATTCTCTCGGTAAAATGGGATTAAAATTGGAATAGAAAAAGAATAAAACCGAATTTTTGAAAAATCACTTCGAGGTGCTCACCCCTATGCTACGAGCTAGTTTTGTGCCAAATTTCAAGAAAATCGGCCAAACGGTCTAAACACTATGCGTGTAACAGACATCCAGTCATCCAGAGACACAGACCTTTCTGCTTTATTATTAGTAAAGAAGATAAAGAAAAAGTAACTAAAATAATTTTTTTCTTTGATAACTTAAGTAGGAATTGACTATTTTTTTAGGCATATAACTTGTTTATTTTGTATCTTAAACAGCTATAAAGTAAAAACAAATACATTTATAAATATAAAATTTTTTTTAATGAACTTTAATTATCAGTAGAAGACTTAAAAAGCACTCCGTATATTCAAATTCAAATTTCTCGAATGCGAATACCTCATATTTTAATGCGTAGCAATATTTACTTTTTTATTTAAAATAAATACATTAAAAATTAGAAAGCAATAGTCAACAATCTGTTAGTACTTTCTTCCCAGTTTCTCAATCACAATTTTCATCGCATTCTTCTCCTTGTCCTAATCACAAGATAATTACATAACACGGGTGACATGAAGGTTGTGCATGAAACAATGAATTGTGGGTATTTTTGATGTTAAAGATACACTGCGACCTTAACTAAAAATCGGCCGTAAACTAAAGAATTCGTTTTTATTCTTAATAATTGATTTCAACTGCTTTCATCGAATAATAATTATTATTATTATTAACATTAATAATCATTTTAATTGAAATAAACTACTCTTAAGAACTATTACTTCTACCTGAAAAGATTGTTTACTACATACCATTTGAAAAACTTTTACTATCAAGCTAATACTTTGCCGATTGCTTGACACTAATCTTTCTCTATAACTTTGTCTTCAAAAACACCATTAAGCGCCAAAACATTATTTTGAGACATAAATGAAATATTCCTCAGCTGCATTCAGTAACTATATATTTGCTTTTAGTATTGTTTTGGTTGTGTTGGTACTACAAATAATTTTTTTGAAGTACCAGGTCCGTTACACGTTCTTTCTATTTGCCGTCCATGATTTTGACTATTGAGTTATTCGAGACAAAATTGAGAGAATAAATTTCTTTTATCAAATTTAGGCAGTATTCCAAAATTGATCAGCATAAATTTTCTGTTTCCAAGTGTAAAAGCACTTTTATTTCCTTTTATTTATTTATTTATTTATTTATTCTAATTCTCACGTACCAATTACGTGAGTAAGAATGCAGGAATCTGATAAAGAAGAATGGAAACGTGATACAATACTCATTTTTTTCCATTTCTGGGAAATCGTTCTGATTTCCCAAACATTCTTTTGATACGATACGTAAAAGTTTTTTCTTTTTTTTCATCTATCCATGTATATGAAAGGAATTCCTACTGTGTGTGTTTACGTGCGCTGTCCAGACAAAGCAATCCCGCTTTCAGTCATAAAGTTTGGCTCACGGGTGGTCAGTAAAAAAAATATATAGTCCAAAGATTGAATTTTTAAAAATTCACCGAAAAAAGTTAATTTTTTAAAATCCACTTTTCTGTCTTGATGTTCACTCTGAATTAATCTTAGTATACCTTCTGATTATTTCAAGGATAGTTTTACTACATCATCAGAAAAAGCAAACATAGCTGTTGAAATGTTGTTGGTTTTAAAATTCTACGTAATTAGCGGAATATAGGGTAAAAATTTAAAAAAAAAATATGACACTTAAAAAAAAACTGTCATGTGTCGGAAAAACTTTTAGGCTCTGATTTAAACATCTTTCTCTTTTTTAGAACAAAAAGGGCCAATCAGTGTTTCCCATCTTTTTTTCTTCATTAACTCAAAACTGTAGTTTGAATTAGGCACTACATACCAATTATTTTCCTTCACATATGGCACGTAGTCTCTTTTTTCCCATAGAGAGTTTATTTTTGAGCTTAGTAATCCTTTTTCAGGAACGTTTTAATTGCTTTATTTTTTTACATTAGTTAAAGGTTTACAATACGTCTACTTAATTTCTTTAAAGCAACGGTGCCATTAACTATCGATTACGTTTGCATTACTTTTTTAAGCAATCACGCGAGTTGCTTACTATCTACCAAATTACTATCTTTTCCAAAGTTGATGTTGCTCTGATTTTTCAGGTTACCATGACGATAGTTGTTTTTAATATTAATTTTGAGAGCGGTATTTTCGTCGTCATAATTATAAACCGTCTGCTGTTTGATATTTTTCATATTTTTTTCAGATCTTAACTCAAGTAGACTTTACATCAAAAAAGGTTTTTTCTGTAAAATTACGTACCTTCCGTAAAAGCCACCTATATAGATGAACTTAAACAGCAAAATTTTATCTAAATACAAAATTTCCAGATTACTTACTCCCATCATTTAAGATTGATAAGAGATAAAAACTCATAACCTTATACGCACTAGATAATCTTTTTGATAAGTGTATAGGTAGATATTTACCATAAATTCTTTGTCTTTACTACCACATCCAAATCAACATTTCTTTTTTTTTCTCAATATGCCTCGCATTACCTATTCTAGAAAGTCACAAGTCATAATATGACGACTGCAAATTTCTTGGACATTTCCATTCCATTCCATTTGTAGAAACAAGAAACTCGACAATAAGGACCTATTGCAATTTGTGATTGCAAAAAATCCTAATTTGAATTCAAGACGTCAAAATTCAAATAATTTTAATATTGTTCTCTTTAAATTTGATTTTGTTACTTAACTTTAATCAATGTATTTCTCTTCCGTCTAGATGCTGACGAAATCGAGTTTGCAAGATAATATCAAAGCAACAAAAGCAAATATTAAAGCAAAATTTCTTGCTTCTTTGTGGATAACGTTTCTTTCCCCGAATTCACCTTATTAAACAGAAACACGGATGCCTCTACTTCAGAGTATTTACTATTTCCAATTTACTTTTAATTATGGGATTTTCATAAACTGTAACTCATTTCAAAAACCGTAAAATAAAGTAAGAATATTAATTAGTTTCTTTTTTATTTACTTTGTTGACATTCATTTTCTAAGTTTTATTCCCTCTTTTTGTTAGAATTAAATACCAATATTGTCCCCATCCCTCCCCTTTATTTTTTTGAGCAATCACGATTGTTTATTGTTCTCACTTGACCGTCCTTGATGTTGAGGTTCCTTTTTCAGCACCACCACCCACCGGCACGGCTCCTCTGGTCCTGAGCACTGTCTCCCAGAATCCACTTCTGCTGGACGGTGGCGTGTCCATATCCTACACACGCATGTTCATACATATTCACACTCACACACGCGCGCGCCTTTACACACATACACACACAGACACACCAATGAGGAGGAGGGATATGCTTGGGGGTGGGGACCGTTTCTGGAAAAGATAACTCCAATGAGTAGGGTTTTACAAGGGTAGGGGTACAACTCGTGATTGCGAAAAACATAATTTGAAATCAAAGATTCAGAATTCAAATTAGAGATGATTGGGAAAAATGGGGGTCACAGGTCTTTTTTTTTCTTTAATTTCTTTTTTTAGGGCCAATTGTTTTTTTTTTTTTTTTCCTAATTTAATGTTCTTAGCAAAGGCCGATCTTGGAATAAATTAAACGGTATGTTTATTGGGAACCACAATAAACATACTGTTTATTTTATTCTAATATCGACCTTCGTTTTCGAGATATTTAATTTGAAATCAGGGAGTCCTTCCCTGGACACATTGTAAAAGAATGCATACAAAACACGCATTTTAATGTAATATGTACGAAACATAAATGCAAAATACGTTTACTTGAGATTTTTTTTTTTTTCAAACTTCCACAATATTGCATTATTGATTGCTTTTATGCATTTTATCACAAATACATCAATGGACCTCAAATGGATAAAAGACTAGACACACTGGAACCCTTTGTTTATTCCGTTACATTATTGCGCATCGTACGACTGATTATGTCTGTCAAATTTGAGTAATGAAGACTCAAATCAGGAAGAAGGCACCATTAATATCCTTGATAGAATAAGTAACGAGTATGTGATTGCAGTTTAACAATATCTGTGCGATTCAATAAAAATTTTCTTTAAACGATTTTTTGTTTATTATTTCAGATTTTTCATCATTTTGTATCGTTATTTGATTGCTAAATATCTCTTTTGCGTTTGATCGAGAGGTCCATCAAATTTAAAAGAATGAAATAGTGGCAAAACATTCATCGCAGTTTTCTACAAACATTGAGGGAACTCCTTTGATGAGGAAGAAAACCTAAGCAACTCTTCACTACATAAGACTATTTTTTATTATGTTATATTTTACTTACCAATACAGTTGAACTTGCTTATAACGAGCCCTGATTTAACGAGAACCCGGATTAAGCGAGGAAATCGGAAAGATTGCTTTGGTACAATATTAAGCCTGTGAGAGCATAGCTTGCTTTTAACGAGTAAACCCCGCTTAAGCGAGCAATATATTTTTTTAAACTCATAATAGGGTAAAAACTCCAATAGTCGGCCATTTAAGAGATAAGTTGTTGAGTTTTGTTAATCTATAAATTTCTGCTATCAAACCAAATACAAAACAATGTAAACTTTTAAGCTGTACCTTTCTGATAATGATTCACTAACTTGTTTCTGGAATAAAAATATTTTTATTTTAAAAACCAAGCTATTGTTAATACGAGAAAATGCTCCAGTAGTCGGCCATAGAAACCCAGTGCTCGGCCATGCATGAGCCAGTAGTCGGCCGTTTCATTTTCGTTATTCTTATGAAGTGTAAGTGAATAAATTTGAACAAAATTGAATGCGAAACTTACAGCACAGCAGTGTACTTAAAAAATTAATTATTCCAGTAATTACGAAAGAATTGCATTATGGATGTCTTCATAACGTTTATCTTTATGTTACCTTCTAAACTGCAATCAGTTTGAATATGCATTTCATGCAATATTTTTTTTAATTTTTTATCTTCTACATCAGCGGTTCTCAACCTACGAGTGGGGGGAGGAGTAGCAAAAGAATATCAAGACGACGGGAAGGAGGGGCGTTAGGGTACATCAGATAAAATAAAATCAACCCTCTCATTAATGTAGTGAAAGTGATTAATGTGTACGCCAACCTCACTGGATCCTAAATTACCTCAAAAAAAATGTGTTTACTTCTTTTTATATTGGATTTCATATGTTCAACACTCTCACACACACACACGCATCTTTAACACATACACACACGTCAGCGTGCATACACACAGGTCTACGCACACACACAAGCCTACACATACACAACTGTACACACGTAACCGCCCAAGAGGAGGGACAGGAGCCGTTTCGAGAAACAATTGAGTAGGGTAGTAACCAATAAGTAGGGTACTGTCGTAACTCGTGATTGCGAAAAACATACTTTGAATTCAAAATTTTAGAATTCAAATTAATTATAAACGTAAAGTATTAATTACAAATAATTTTTTTTTAAGTTGACACTTTTTTTTTATTTTAAATTTTTTTTTCGACGGGTCCAAAATGTGTTACTGTCCCCGTTTTGTACAACTGCGCAGTGAGGAAAATTGCTTCTATATCATGAAATTACAAGCGAACAACTTTGCATCAGGTTACACAACGCAAAAAGAAAAATGTACTTCAGAAGACAAATCGTTTATATTTTTGGTTGAAAATAGAGAAACTTATTATTTTTTGCTTACAACGCACTATTTTCAAAAATCCATTTTGCTTTTTTTTTTTCATACATTTGCAGCGGCTTCCAAACAGTGACCTACAAGTAAAAGTATCTTTCCTCCATTTCGTACCATCAAAGAAAAATACCACCCTTAAAGATTGCAGCCTGGATTACTATTTATCGTTATGAATCGCGTTTAAAATATAAATTTATTGTATCAATTACATGGCTCACTAAGCGTAATTACCCTCAAGTGTGGAATAGAGAGAGTTAACTTTCATCCACAATTTCCTCTTTTCTGTAATCCCTAGCACGTAACGGCTCTCAACGGTCCGATCATGTTACCCGTCGCATTTCGTTGATTAAGGAAATTCTCAAAGACTGAAAAAAGAAAATGTCTAGCATTATTATAAGGAAATCTTTCTCTAATGTGCAGTTCTTTTTTTTCCTGTTAGCACAAAAATTTTGTAATGCATAACGTAATGCATCATTATCAAATGGTAAGTATACTCTAACAAAGTTCGAATAGTATAGTATTATAAGATGCTACTTATTATTCGTTATAAAGAAAACATGAAGCATAGAATAATTAGGATAAACTTCATACCCATATTATAATATTTTATGTCACAAGTTTGCCCATTTGCTTCCTAAAACACTGTATTTTAATTAAAATTGAAACTTCATTGCTGAGAATAATTTGGAGCATTAAGTTAACGGCACCAGTAACAGACATGCTTGAAGACATCGCTCTTAGGTTAACTCAATTTTCTGAGCCTATTAATGTATTTAGACTTTTAAAACTATTTTTCCCTCATGCAACTACAACTCAACTAACGTTTGGCTGCTTCTGAATAATCTGAATTAGTTAATTCTATTTTTATTTGTTCCATTTCGAAAATAGGTCCTACCCCCCAGCAACAGACACCGACAATTCTGATGATACCCAGTAACAGATAGGATGAGGAAAGGATGAGTAATGAAGAGACTAACCCTTTTCTCTTCAAAATGTGCAAAAGTTCTTAAGTTTTAGATCTAAAACCTTACTAAATTCAAATGAACATGAAACACCGGCAAACCTCGTGGTAGCTGTTCATAACCTTCCACCACTGCCTTGTAAATACCAACTGGCTCATAAAATTCACTCTGATAGTAGAAGATGGCTGTACCGTATTCATGGGTCGCAGCAACATCAGTTTTACCTGCCTAATATTCTTATTATTTAAATTCAAACTTACGACTTTACTGGACCCTTGTCTGTTACTGGTGCCGTTACCCTAATTGTAGGTAAAATTAGTTGAAAACATAATCATTTTTATAGATATTCGTGTCTTTTTAAGGTGAAACTAAAAAATAAAAAGTATTCGAAAATGTATAAAACATTCAACATGTTATCTATGCATTAATAGACACTGCGGGAAACATGTTTTCCGTTCCAAAACGTTTATTTTGCATTCCATTAGTCTGTTCTTTTTTCTTTAATATCATGCTTTTTTACACCATTCGAACATTTTTAAAGAATAATTAGCAATACTAGTTAACCTCACTTTTACGTTTTTAAACTCTGAGCTTATTTTGTTTTAATTTGTTGTTCCTCATATTTAAAACAAATTGCTTATTTTTCTACACTGAAAATTCGTAATACACATTGGAAACACAATGAGTAGAGTCTTCCCACTGTTGTGAGAAATATTTTTAGCTACAAGTGTGGAGATATTCTCATCTTTGTTAAGTGTTTTGCCTTCAGCGCTGTCACGGTCCTTCTAAATTGACTGAGTCCTAAGCAAGGTAAAAATAGTCTTTAGATACTGTAGCTGTGCGAGAATTGCGGTTAAATAAGTTGTTGCTTGCATTCTTAACTTTGGCCATGGACGTAGCCAGAGAGAAGGGGGACAGAGAAGGGAAATTGCCCCTCACTAAAAGAGAACGTCTCACTCCTACGCTCTGTCCGAATAAAACCAAAAATAGCTGTAAGTTACAATTTTAGGATTTCAATTTCAAAAAATTTCCGGGAGAGAGCTACATAACCGTTCTTTCTGCCCTCATCTGACCAAAGATAGCATTAAATGTTTTTTCGGGGGAGAGGAGGATTTGAAGCAATTTCCGAAGTCCATACTGGGGGAGGGGGGGCAACTAAAAACCACCACCTTCTTGCGCCTATGTTTGCCCCTCCCGAACGAGAATCCTGGCTACGCCCATGGCTTCGTCTATATATGCTAAAATACTCTAGGAGGACTCCTGGTAAGTTATAATAGTGTCGAACTATTACTATCAACATGTCTCATTTTTTCTACGAAAGTTCTTGATTCATTGCTGAAACGTGACATGCTTTTTTAGGAAAGGTTTCTGAGTTCTTTAGAAAGATTCCGGGTTAATTTCAGGTAGGTTACTGACTTTTAGCGGGAAACATTTCTATTCTTGCCACATATACTACTGTCATAAATAAAACACATTAGCTGCCCATTATTTTCCAGGAAAGTTTGAATGTTTTTTTTTTTTTTTTTTTTTTTTTTTTTTACCAGGGAACAAAATTTATATCATTAGTTTGTTCTTAATTTCGGCTCTCTACAAAAAAGAAAAAAAAATGTGATGCATCTATTTTCCATTGCTAACTCGGAAAAGTAAAAGAATTTTTATTAAATGCATACCGTATGATTTAAAGAAGATTCATAATAAATATGTCGAATAAAAATAGAACTAAGCGCGAATCTTTAGAATTTTCTAATATCCAGTGTAGCCTCTTCGTGAGACATTTGACAGTTCTTCCTTCTTCCTTTGATAAATCACTTTTTATGGGAATTCCATCGGCCATCTTTTCTCATCTTCGTTGGACCGTGTGAAAAACGGTTGCGGAAACTTTTTGTGCCTTACGTCCCCCCCCCCTCCACCAACTGTTCTGAATAAGTTTCCTTTGCAAAAAGTGCGTTACAGTCAGCATATGCAGAACCAGAATTTAATTGCTGACGAAATTCATTAGTGGTGTTGCTCAATTTACGAGGTAAGAAAATTAATTAAGCTCTGATTAAATGAGAAAATAGTGAGGGTAAACATAAATTGTTGAGACTGGTAAATGAGATCACTTATTTGCAGCTAAGGAAACCGAACGAATTGCTGTATTTAGTTCTACATTGTTTCTTTAGCTTTTTCTAATCCTCGTATATGTAATAGCGAATGATCGAGTAACGCTCCTGACGTCATCAACAATGAAACTCGCTCCACTTAAGGCCCCTTTATATACGAGCCGACGCATCAGCTTAAGATCAGCCTTTTTGGATCGGAGAGCGTTTTTGAGTGGTTGCCTTTTCTGGCAAGTTATCGCGTTTGGTGATTGTTCACTGTGAGCAATTATATTAGCGGCACGTGAATTGTTTATTAAATAAAATATTATTTTCGGCAAATTTGGCGAAATCCGAAACTTTGCTGTGGTAACCCTATCAGTGCAACAATGAAAATCCGATCCAAAAAGGTTAAACATAAGCTGATGCGTCGACCTATCTATATAGCGGCTCTAGCTCCACTCCATGATAATTTGATAATATTTTTTGGTAATGTTTGACATGCAGGGAAATGCTTTATTTTGACAGGGCTGAACTCGATCCGGTTACTTAACTGTTTGACTGGTAAAACACTCATTTCAGGGGAATGAAGAAACGAAAAAGTGGTCAACAATGAACGCTATCTACTACGCTATCTTTAGGGTTAGTTCACTAGAGTTAGGGTTAAAATTTCATCAATGAAAATATCACCAAACAGGCAATTGTAGACGCAATTTTCACCCGTCATACCTTGAAGGGCGATTTTCTAGTTTTAACAAGAATTAAGGTTATTAAAAAAAAAAAAAAAAAAACATATACGGAGGCGACCAAAGTCATGAAAAAGCAATATTCATGCATTTCTATCCATATACAATATATAGGGGAATGTGGGGCAAAGTGAAATAGTTAATTAACTTTTTTTTTAAATGAACAAATTTAAAATTTGTTCTGCAAACTACGGTACATAAAGAATGAACAATATGTTTTACAATAAAATTTGCACTGTAACATTATTTTTACTTTCTTCTATATCTAATACATAGAAGAAAGTATTGGATTCGTGCAAATTTTCGAATTTCGAATTTTGACGGATTCGAACGTTTTGAGGTGTGCTGAGTCCATTTCGACTATTTTTGGAAAATGTCTGTCTGTCTGTGTGTGTGTATGTGTGTGTGTATGTATGTGTGTGTGTATGTATGTGTGTGTGTATGTGTGTGTGTCACGTCTGTGTGTGACCAGTTTTTTGTGGCCGCTCTACAGCAAAAACTACCGCATGAAATCGAACGAAATTTGGTACACATATGTGCCCCTATGTGAACTTGTGCCCATTGGTTTTTGGCGCGAATTCCTCCAAGGGGGGTGGAGCAATGGGACGTTTTTTGAGTTACGCGTGCTTGCTATTCCTCAGGAAGTAACTGGCGGAATCAGACAAAATTTGGTCCATATGTTGTCATTAACAGGAACAGGTGCTGATTCAATTTTGGTGTCAATAACTCAAACGGGGGTTGAGCTATAGAACGTTTTTTGTCGTCGATTGGGACTGCTGTATCTCAAGAAATAATGAACAGAATGAAAGAAAAATTTATCGGCAAGTAGTCCTTAGTGGGTATAAGAGCTGATTTTATTTTGGTTTCAACAGCTAAAAAGGGGGTAGCGCAATCGCCCGTTCTTTTTTTCCATTGTGAGTGCCCTATCTCAAGAAGTAATGCTGCGTTCTGGTTGAAATTTGGAATATATGTGAATCCATACGTAAACAGGCATTGGTTCAATTTTGACGCCAATCGCTCCAAGAGGTGTTGATTTTTTTTTTTTTTTTTGAATAAAAATAGCTTTATTAATGCAACAATAAGAAAGATAAATCGTAATAGATTGTCGTCTGCGTATTTCTCGTGATTTTAATTGAATGGAAATGATCGGAAATATTATCTCAATGATTTAAAATTTTTAACTGTTGCCATCTTATGTTTGTTAACAAATAAAATATTTGTAATTAATTCAAGCAAGGCTTTTAAAATAACTTTCAATTTTCGCTCTTTGCTTTGCTTTTAAAATAATTCAGACATTGGGATGGTAGTCAAGTTTTTGCATGTGTAATTTTGTTTTTGTTGGGAATATTGCTTCCTCGTCAAGCATGGGGAGGGATCAGAAAAAAAAAAGAAAAATATAGAAGAAAGTTTCGTGATGGCCACAACATACTAGTTATTTTTGGCAGTAAATTTGTACCTCCAAAAAAGAAGTGGTAAATTTGTCTTTTTTTTCCCCGATGGGGGCAAAGTGAAAATTAAATTTTCCTTTTCATGGAATATTTTTTTTTCGATTTTTAAAGATATGTTTCATCAAACAAATGATTAAATAAATGAAAGAAATTACAATAAATGAAGAAAAAATGAAACAAGAAGCGAATATATAAATACATTAAATAATAAATGTGAAAAATTAAATGTGTGAATAAAATAGCGAATGAATAAAAAAATAAGTGAGTAAATGAATAAATAAGGGATTCATTAAATGAAGAAAATGTAAATGATATACATCATAAGTGAATACGTTAGTGATTTGATAAGGAATTGAATAAAGTAAATGAATGAAATGCGATATATCACTTTGCCCCATCCACTTGCCCGCATAATCTTGACTAACTGTACAAAGAATTTAAAATACAAATAGGCTTAATAACAAACAAGTAAATACCGCACCGAATATTACTAGGTCTCAATCAATATTTAAAATGTTAATGACAAGAATATGATCATTTAATAATAACAAAAATAATTTTTAGCTTGCAACAAAATATTACAATATGAGTATCAATTTTTGAAAACTGCTTTTATTATGATTTTCTTTACTTTTTCTTGACTGGAATAGACTACATGAACGATAACATAGGTAAAATATTCAAAGATAAGTTGGTATAAAAGCAGAGTAAATATTTCACCATTTCACCTTGTCCCGCTTTTTCACTTTGCCCCACATTCCCCTGCACATGAGGCAGTCGGCTAAGGGATAAAAGAACTAAAATTAAAATCTTGGCGATAACCAGTACAAGTGATAGGAAATCCTTTCCTCGGTTTTGGGGCAAGAGATAGAGCTGGTAGCCCTGGTGGGTGCTGCTATTCAGTAGGATGAACAAAAAATGTTCAATGAAAGCCTACCCAGGATCTAAACTTCAAACGCGCTTTTCACAAAACTATAAAGCGTCCACTTACATTCCTTTGCTTCTCACTGCCTCATATGGTCAAACGTCATAAGGTAGCAATATGCATATATTGAGGAAATAGTAACGGTTATTAAAAACAGCTCACACTGGTACATAAGGTGACTTAGTTACAGCTTAGGAAATCGAGCAATTTTTTGTTTTTACTTCTACATTGTTCTCTAACTTTTCGTAAATATGATATCAATAATTAAGATTTTTTCTGCGGAACACATACACTGAGGTGCCAAAAGTCATGAGATAGCAATATTCATGTATTGCTATCCATATGCAATGATAATGCTTATGGCGATAAAAGTCATGGGATAGTAATATGCATATATAGAGGAAATAGTAACTGCAATTACAGTCCTGGCCAAATTATTAGACTAAGACTTTTAAAAGCAAATTCTTTATTGATTACATTACTATAGAGATATTAACGAACAGTGAAATAATTACCTAATATTTAGTATGCATTCCCTTGTTCTTGATGAGCATTTTGAGTCTTTTTGTCATACTTTTCGCAAGGTTTACACCATTTCTTAACTTTTTAAAAAAGAGGTAAAAAATTGTTTATATTCACTATTATATATACTCACATACACATATTCACTAATTACCTAAAACTAACTTTAAATATAACAGAACACACTAATAAAAAGATCTAGTGAACTGTTGAAACTGATTGAGGTTATGTTCCTGGATAAAGAACATAAACAAAGAAGACAGTGCTGCCACCTGCCAACATTAAAATATGCTAAAATAACGTAATAATCAGTGTACAGTATATACTGTACTTTAAGAGTAAAATAAATAATATTTTAGTACAAATAGTGTACAAAAAAAAACTCTTAAGTTTAATAATTTGGCCAGCACTGTAAAAACAACTCAGACTGGTTCCTGAGGCGATTCATTAGCAGCCTAGGAAATCAGAGTTTAAATATGTGCACCGTATGTTGCTCGAACCACATTTAAACGGGGCTCAAATTTTTCCCATGTCCACAAACGGTACACACATTGAGCTCTGGTTATGAGGCGTATTGCTTTCTGTTTGATAAAATGATCTAATATCTCACACGACGTGTGTGTTTCCTGCTGTGACGATACAGCTATTATAGTTGGTTCTCTGTTTAACGACGCTCTATTTAACGACTTTCTTTGCTTAAAGACTACTTTTCACGGTCCCAGACCCTTCATTGTAGTTTAAAAAAAAAAAAAAATCTGTTTAAGAACGGATTCTACTTAAGTACTCTTTTTTGCAGTCCCTTAAAAGTCGTTAAATAAAGAACCTACTGTACTTTAATTTACACTTTTTTCACGATGCCACAGAAAATTCTAGAACCTGAGAAGTATTATGGCGCAAACACAGAGCATGTTTACTGAATAGTTCAACTAGGCCATAGCCTAGGGCCCCCACATTTTAGGGAGCCCCAAATGGCAACTTTTTTTAAAATAATAGCTAGAACTGTTTTCGCCAATGTCTAAAATCGCAAGAGTCAACTACACAGACACCCCGAAAAATCATATGGCCTATCGGGCTGTGCGCAAACCTCATATTCATAAAAAATTGTTTATAAATGGATAATTCATTTATTTCAAGCATCAAAAATAATCTTTTATAGCATTTTCTATAATAACAAAGATTTTTTCATTACAATTTTCAGTTGAAATACGGATAGATATATTCAAAATTTAGAAGATAGATTTCAAGATTGCGGACAAATTTTATTCAACAGCTTCCAAAAGTCTTTTCTATTATGTTTTCTAGTATAAAACTGGCTCAAGAACAGAAAAATTTCTCAGAAATTGCTTAATTAAGAACCTGAAAAATGCCGTGAATACATAGAGAAGTTTTATAATTATCTAATGCTTTCGCAGCTTTCTTCCTTTTAGTCCTTTGCTGATTTTCTTAGAAATAATGAAGGAAAAATCATGGCCTGCATATTTTTCATTATTGTTTCGAGGTTTATTATATTACGCAGAAAACTTAATCAAAAGAAAAATTGAAGCATAGTACATTTCTAATGAAATCCTTTTAATGTTTTCGAGAAGTAAATTATAGCAAGTCAAAACTTTTTACGTTGATTAGAACTGTATTCACAAAGCGCGAAATTAACTTACAGATATTATTTTACTTCCTTCTACTAAGGAAAGAAAATTTTGTATTCAAGAAAAATTTCCCGCAAAAATGTTAACCTAAATTTATATTTTAACACAAGAAAGACGGAGGGGGGCGGGAGATCCCTCTCTTATTTTTTTGTTCAACAAATCGAATCATAATCAACTTAGCGTAATGCAACTTATTGACTTTTTATGATATGACGCTTTCGGAGTGCTATTTGAGTTGAATCATTTAGGCATTAGCCTCACAACAGTGTCAATACTGAAACTTGTACCTAAAAAGACGGGCTGAACCACAGTTGCTTCTGGGGAATCCTCATATATATAATAAAGAATGATCGAGTAACACTCCTGACGTCATCAACAATGAAACTTGATCCACGACATGATACTTTGATAATATTCTTGGTAATTTTTGGCATGCAGGGAAATGCTTTATTTTTACGAGGCTGAACTAAATTCGGTATCTTAATTGTTTTACTGGTAAGATTGTCATTATAAAATTTGAAGAAACGCAAAAGTGGTCATCTATGAACACTATCTACTGGATTTTAGGGTTAATCCACTGGAGTTAGGGTTAAAATTTCAACTATCAAAATATCATCAAACAAGCAATTGCTTCGTTCAAATGTTAAATCAATTTTCACCCGTCATATCTTGACGGATGATTTTCTAGTTTTATAATAAAAACAGACATGGGTGACATCCCCCCCCCCCCAAGAGCAAAAGCAAATCTTCTAAATATCGTAAAACCCCCCAAAAGCAAGAGCCCCCCTAATGAGAAAAATATCCCTCAAAACATCCTCTCCTAAAAACTTCAATGGCGCACTCTATGACCTCCCCCCACCCCACAATGGGCACTTCTGAAAACTGAGACTTTTTCCTTTCTTTTGCTTGATATCCCATAGAAAGTGGTTATTCATTCTACTTTTACTTTGACCTTCCTAATGCTAGCAGTTGGATGGAATACTGCCGAATGTGAAATACTGTCGATTGCTCACCGGCCAAATTGTAGGAATCGCTCTTAGAAAGTGAAACTAACCCTTTACGTTTTGGCATGTAGAGACAATGCCACTGAAATTATTATACATTCATTTTTTATTTTGTTCTTGGAGATGATATGTGGCGATCATGTGAACTCGCTCATGAAGAAATTTATAAAGAATTCGCTCCAGAATCACCATTTGTCCCTTCAGTTTCTCTTGAAACGCGACAATTTTCCATTATTCTAGTGTTAATCTTTCCTGGACTTGTTTTAACGTCATATCCATATGTATATATGCACGTGAGAGCATATCAGAGCATAATATACTTTTCTTCACTTGTTAACTCATACAATAGATACTTATTTTTGAAGAAAAAAGTGGTAACTAATATTGAAACTGTGGCTTTTGCAAATTAAAATCTTCACATTTTTGAAGCTATATCTCAACACAGATGCTTACAATGGATATTTTTGGTACCCTTAGGTGGAAGTTCATCACATAAGAACCTTCGTCATGTGACGATCACGAAACTCACGGTAACGAAATCAACAGTCGCGGATCCAAAGGGGGTCATGGGGGTCATGACTCCCCCTTAAGCGAAGAAATATAGCCGAAATCAGCGCTTTTGGGAGTTATACTTCGGAAAATGGGCCCCAGGTCTTCTATTTTTGCCGGAAAATTGCATTTTGACACCCCCTCACTCCCCCTTGATGATGAAAACCTCTGAAATAAGACGCTGGTTCCGCCCTTGCTGAAACATCTTACGAATTTCAGTCCATTGTGACGTCACAAATTGGCGTTAAAGTGACGTCTACATGAGTCTCAAACTGACCGATCATAAATTGATTTCTGCAGCGACGTCGCGTCACAGCAAAGTCACATGAAACGTATCACAAATGTATCCCGGGATGCCTCGAAATAAAATTTTCTGGAGGGCGAAAATTCCCAGTATGCCGAATTAACTCCAAATTTTGTCGAGTGATGATAATTTGGCCTAATGGAACTACAAATGTTGCCAAATGGAACTCGAAAATTCGTCGAATGATGATAATTTTGTCGAATAGAACTCTAAATTTTGTGAACGTTGATAATTTGTTCCGAATCGTCAGACAAAATTTGCCGAATAAATTTGGAATGTCACAGTGACCTCCCATCGGGGCGCCCCTGAATGTGTCAACTTGACTCCGGTAAACGTTACAATTCTGTCAGTTTGTGACTGATCACTGTGACTCACAGTGGAGTCTCTGTACTAGGGGGAAGTTAAATATGCTCGTGGTCACAAAGTCCTCCAAGTGAAACGATACCTCTGGGGGGTGCTGGACCAGGGATTGCTCGGTTTCTGGTCTGGATCAAAAAATCAGATCGTGTCTTCAGGGTCCCATCCAACTGGTTAAACCACAAATGGTGGTTGGTACGGAGTACCCTGGAGTGAAAAGTGAGGTCACTGTAACTTTCCCGTGACATGTTATACTATCCAGGGAGTATTTCACAAATATATTTACCAATCAGATTTACATAGTATTTCATGTCTTGTGACGGAATGTTTTGATTGCACAAAATGTGCTTCAGTATTTCCCTCACTCAGGCGACAGAACATTGACGATAGAATGTCGTAGAATTTAGCTTTACTAATTCAACATTTTAACTGGAAAAGAAAAATCTTTACGAACATTGAAGTAATTAATATCAAACAACAAACAGAATTGCTTCCTTAAGTATCTGATTCTCATTCATAGAAAAAGCTTACTCACTTAATTGAACTACAGCAATTCTTCTTTTCTTTTGGAAAAAGTCATCTCCTTCAGCTGGCACATTCCTCGAGATAGCTGAATCCCTCATTCCAGCCTAATATGTAACATATGTTTCTTTTCATATCTTTTCGTCCTCTGTGATAAAATATTTCCTCCAGAATCTCGTTTTCATTTACTTTCTGTTATTTTACTTGATTAAAGGCATTTGATAAATGCGATGGGTGGAAAGATGTTGCTAGATGAAAGCTTTCTATTACTTTGCTTTCAGCTAATTTTTGTTTCTTGAAAAATACATTGTTTCTAGTTCGAATCCTTTTCTTTTTTAATAAAACATCATTTCAGAACATTTTTTTGTTTCTTGTTATCAGTAAGACCGTGATTAGTTATTTTTGCCAAGCCTAATTGATTTGATTTTTTGCTCAATTCAAGTTTTTAGTACTTTTTTCCTGTTTTGCTCCGGGCATGTTCATAGATGGAAATACATGGATGAAAAGCAAAATTTTGAATAAACATGACTTTGTTTTCATACTTTGTATTAAATCGATTTATTTAATTAGATTGCATAGTACAGCTCTCATGAATTAGCCCAACACACACACACACACAACTGAACAGGCGTTTTGCACTCACTTAGAATGACTGAACTCAATTTTATCTAGAGCTCAAAGTTAGGATGTTAATTTCAGTTATGGTCACAACTTTTAAATAAATAATAAACAGTTTAATAAACAAAACATGTAATAAAATCGCTAGGAAATCTATACTAATAATATAAAGCTGAAGAGTGTTTGCTTGAACGTGCTAATCTCAGGAACTACTGGTTCGAATTGAAAAATTCTTTTTGTGTTGGAAGTCCATTTATTGAGGAAGGCTATATAACATCGCGCCATGACTGATAGAAGTGGAGTCGTAGTAGCAATAAATTGAAATTAAATCAATAATAATCAAGATGCATTTTTTGTTGCATCAATAGCTCGAACTTTTGTTGTCCGAATAACTCAGTTCGTAAAGCGCTGGGTCAGCAACTCTAGGGTCTCGGATTCAAACCCGTTTGCGGCCGGGAAGATTTCCAGCATTTATTACCCCGGCTCATTTAAAAATTGATTAATTTATAAATCAAGAATTTTCAACTATTTTGTATTGAAAAAAAAATTTTTTTTTTTCGATTTTCTTATTTAACGGAAAACATCGATGTGGATAAGGGTGTGTAATTTTTTACTATATACAATATCATATACATATCATTGCGTGATGTACTTAAAATAGTTTTTTAATACATTGTTGTCTTATTAACGCGAGTGAAACCGCGGAGCACAACTAAAAATAAATGAAGGAAAGTATAAATTGTTTCTCAATATTATTACTGACCCAGACAATGCTGGGTATGCTTGCTAGTAAATTTATATAAATACTAGCAAAAATACCCGGCGTTGCTTGGGTCAGTAATAATTATTAGAAAAAATCGTTACTTGCTTTTGTTTTCTGTTTTAAGTGAAAGAATTTAAAACACATCTTTTTGACGTGATTAAAAATCGAGTTTCTTCCTTACCCATAAAACTAAAATAGCAATAAGTATAAAGAACAAAGTAGTATTGATTTAGAACCGAAAGCACTATATTTAAGCATATACAAATTTAAAAAACACGAAATTAATCTTCTCATGTTTAAAAAGATTAATCTGTTGATACTTTTTTTTTAACACGGAGTCTAAAACCTTCTCTGTATGGCTAATGAAGTACGAAGTGATTAAAAAAAAGTAGCTGCGCTCGTAATCCCCTTATACTTGCTTTAGTTATTTCGGGAGATTTCAATCATCGTGGCTCTTGGTGCGATTTTACCGAATTTGCGAAAGTCGTTTCGGGGTACCTTCGATGATGCACCCCCATTCTTTCCTTACTTTGTAAAACGATATGATATTAATTTTCGCTACAGAGATATCGTCGCCAGATGCTGAGATATTTTTGGTCACCATAAAATGGCGCTAAACAGTTTCATCCGAAATGTTACCAAAATAAGTAATAAAATTTGGTGATTGTTTGAAATTGTGCAAAAAGGAAAATTAATGGAAGTTTTTGTGCTGTTTATGGATTTGCCTAATTTAGTTGCTGGATCATTTAACACAGTAAAAAAAGTCTTTTGAAAATTCTTTGATTGGCGATATTTTGTTTACATGGTGAAAGCTGAGAAACATTATGACGTAGTCTTCGGCTTCAAAAACAGCAACGTTGAAAAAACTGCCAAATGCATCAGCTACGGAAATCTTTCTGCAAAAATTTTGGCGATCTGCTGGTTGTTTGGATAATGAGTAAGTGTTCAATCAGCATAAATAATAATAAGAACCATTAATTACATTAAAGTTCCGTTTAAATGGAAAATCATCAGCCAAATCATGTATTATTTGCCAATCTTGTACAAAAAAACTTACTTCAAGATTTGACTTGAGAAAAGCCTTGAACAATCACGAAAAGCAAAGAAAGTCAACAATACAACAATTGTCGCTATCGACTAGGAGTTGAGATGATACACTAAATACTGTATTGAGTTGAGGAAAGCCTTCGAACATGGATCTAAAAAGCTCATAACTCGTTTTTTATTCTACTTAGAAATTTCGAACAGGTGCCATCTTCAGCAGAAAAATCAGAGCTTTCGATGGAGATATAATGTAAATATGTGCAAGTATTTTTTCATCCCAATATTAGAGAATTTATACAAAAATTGTGTTTTATTGCCCCCCTAAGGGGGTTTTCCCCCTCATAACGGGACGAAAACTACCCTATGTGTTATTCTGATGCATAAGCTATATTATTGTAAAGTTTCATCAAAATCCGTTCAGTAGTTTTTGCGTGAAAGAGTAACAAACATCCATACATCCATCCATACATCCATACAGACAAACTTTCGCGTATATAATATTAGTAAGATACAAAAAAACTTACTTCAAGATTTGACTTGAGAAAAGCCTTGAACAATCACGAAAAGCAAAGAAAGTCAACAATACAACAATTGTCGCTATCGACAGGGAGTTGAGATGATACACTAAATACTGTATTGAGTTGAGGAAAGCCTTCGAACATGGATCTAAAAAGCTCATAACTCGTTTTTTATTCTACTTAGAAATTTCGAACAGGTGCCATCTTCAGCAGAAAAATCAGAGCTTTCGATGGAGATATAATGTAAATATGTGCAAGTATTTTTTCATCCCAATATTAGAGAATTTATACAAAAATTGTGTTTTATTGCCCCCCTAAGGGGGTTTTCCCCCTCATAACGGGACGAAAACTACCCTATGTGTTATTCTGATGCATAAGCTATATTATTGTAAAGTTTCATCAAAATCCGTTCAGTAGTTTTTGCTTGAAAGAGTAACAAACATCCATACATCCATCCATACATCCATACAGACAAACTTTCGCGTATATAATATTAGTAAGATACCTCCACAAATGTAGAATGAACAATCCTCAACAAACTCAATAGCTTTTGATGTGCAGCAAAACTAAGCCAGGGGTGCAAGTGATGATGTTAATTGGACCACGACACATAAGGAAAGGACAAAATGACTGCTCGAAACAAATTAACCAACTTCATTTTAGTGTGGAAACTTTTTAAAAACAAGAAAAATAAAGATGTTTTTGGGGGGCGGGCTGGACCCCCGTCTTTCACGTGAGTTCGGTTTAACGAGCAAATATTGCTCTCCCTTCTCGTTCTTAATAAACAAGTTCGGCTGTTTTTGTTGCTGCGTAAAATTTACAGAAACAAGAACTTTCTGCTACCCAACTTATTACTGGATCAGGATTGAAAGCTTTAACAAGTACAAATTATTTTTAGGTTTACTTCTTGCAAAAATTTCTGTACGAAAATCGACAAGTCAAACTAAATTTTAATGAAAACACCTGGGAAAACATCCAGTGGTACCAAGCTGAAATGGAAAAGAGGCGCGAAACGGCTTCAATACATCGCAAAAAATGAAAATCTTGTGCAGCTGTAGACGTTTACAAAACATTTCGTTTGAGCGATACAAGTTTACCATAGGTTTTACATATATTTCGTGACAGATTTTTGGAGCAGAGAGCCAGAGATATTTTCAGTAAATCAAGATTATGTGGTAGAAAACGAGAAAAATCTACGCGTTTCGGAAACTCGATTCTTTTTTTATCTAACCAAAAAAAAAATTCAAAGATGCCGCTTAACTTTTACATTTTTAGTTTGATTATTTCTACCGTAAATATTGTTCGGAATGAAACGAAACAATTATTAAATTAAAGTAAAATATTGAAAAGTAAAATGGGAATGCAAAGTTTCATTTCAACTAAAAGTGGCAGAATTCATCAAAGAAACTAGTGACTAAAGAATGATGGAATAAATGGCGAAATAAGTCAGTTTAAAGAACGTTTTACCAAAAAATACTTTTAATACAGCATGAAACAAAATAAAATAAAAAAGTATGATTGCTTTTAAGAAAAACGGACTTATAACTTAAATAAAACAAGAATTATTAACTGAAAACGAAAAATATATAATTGTGTGTGTGTTCTTTTTTTTTTACAATGCGCTAAAGTGAGGGGATATGCAGTAGAGCCATTTTAATAAGGCTACATACATTCAGATAACATTGGTTTTTTAAGTTCATTGCTTATTTAAATGAATGTATAATTTAAACTATCTTGAAATATCATTACTTGGTTATATATAATCAAGAATGAATTCAGATATTTGAATAATGTATTTTCACTCTAAGTGATAAATTTTTTTAAAAGTTTCAAATTAGAGGCTATGAGCATACATTTTCGTAAAAAGGCTTATTGAACATTTTAAATGAAACAGAATAATTTCTTTCATTAGTGTCAAAAATCAACAGTTCTTCCTCCGTCGTGAAAAGAAAGCGGAGAATATATATCTAAGCAAATAGAAAATGTGTACTATCCTTAGATCAATAAAGTTTAATTAAGTTCTTTCAGCGTGGGTTTAATTAATTATTCAGACACATTTTTGACTTGAAAATTTGAAAAACATATTTGAAGAGAGCCAATTAATTTTTTAGAAGTTTTGCTTTTCGTTTATTTTGCTCTCCACTTTCCATTAAATGTCAATAAAATACTCTTATACCTCCATTTTAAAGAAGAAATTAACAAATTAAATTATACGCATCCCACATGCGCATAGTTTTACAAAGCAATTTAATTTTTCATTTTTCTTTTTCATTAATCATTCATAATAGTAGTGTCAACCAGAATCTTACACAATGGGGTTGTTTCCAAAATTTTAAAAGTATTTTTTTCTGAAAGAGCATGCTTAAAAACATAGGGTCTGACCTTTTTTAAATAATTTGACTAAGTTTAATATTTTTTTTAAAAATTACTTAATTTGGAGCGCTTTCATTATTTATGTTTCTGCCGATGACATCACAAATGATGAAATACCATTCAGTGTTGCCATTCACAGAACAAAATATTTAATTCACATTTTTACTCATGTGTATTGGCAACGATATGGTTGATAGCAAGCGTAGAGCGCAATTTTAATTCGCTTCTTGATTATCATAACGTGGAAGCGCGATAGAAAGATGCGCCTAAGAGTATCATTTGTGACGTCATCAAGACCACGCCTTGTTTGAAAAATCGGACATTTTAAAAAAATAATTTAAAAATAACTGTTGGGAAAATGAAAGTATTTTCTGGGTTCATGGTTTTTTTTTTTTTTTTGCTTATTCTATAACTTTCAGTGACAATAAGTACTACTTTTGACTGAAGGAAAGAACCCCATTCAGTAAATTGTGCCATATCTTGCGGACCAACTGCGCAGAAATTCATGGTTCTCCTGATAACGCATCAGAAAATCTATTACAGTATTTAATCAACCCAGTTATTTTTATTTAAATTCATGTAATAATCGTTCTAAATCAGTGGTTCCCAACCTTTTTTCCTTGCGAACCCTTCCAAAATTCCGAAGAAGTTTTTGAGCCCCTTGTGCATGCAGGGGTACTCACCTGGAGGGGGAGGGGATCATGGCTCTGACTGCGCTATTGAAATTTTTAGAGTGGTGTTTTAAAAAGTATATTCCTCTTTTTCTGAGGGGGGGGCTTCCGACTTAATGGGTCTTCATGGTATTGGGGGGAGGGTGCGCTTTTGCTCTTAGGGAAAAGTGGGCAGCCCCGTGTATCAAGTCAAAAAGAAACACACACACACGATAAATCTGGGTTACCTTTTGTTGGATTTTGCTCCACAGTTCAAAAAAAAAAAAATATAATTGCAAAATACAAACATTGTTACAAACTAAAATGATAGCTGAAAAATGAATGCAGAAGAAATGTAACAAGTCACAAACTATGATTATTCTTTGTTGAGCTTCAGTCATTTTCGAAAGAACTCTCAAAATGAGATAGTTCTATAACAAGAAAGCTCAAAGTTTGGCTAAAATATCTGACCAGTTTCAGTCTTACATTATATTCAGAATTAAATTTGATTCTGTAGTTGTCTTGGAATACATATTTCGAACAGTATAGTGTTAACAACAAGTCAAAAAAATAAATAGTTATTTTAAAAAAAAATATTTTGTAACGGTTTGCGTGATTTTTAAATCACCCTGTGTTATATTCAATTTTTTTTTAAAGGATTGAGAGCCCCGTAGAACCTTTCAACCACAGATCGTTAACCTTTCCATAATCTTCATGCATCCAAAACGCGGTGAAAAAGAGAAAGTCTAACAAAAGACAGCGTCTAAGGAAGTTTCTCGCCTATTGTTATTCGGTGATTAATAGACTGCTGATGAGTATTAAATGGAGCAAGTTGCCGGTTTAAGAAAAGTAAAGCGTCAGCAAAAGCTGAAACTGTTATGTTCAATTTTGTTCAAATAAATTACTGCTTTTTAACTAGAAAGAAAATGTGCTGTCAACTTCTTTTGTAATTTTAGAAATGCATAATGGAATGAAAAACATGAATGCATATTATGTTCAAAAAAAAGTTATTCTATTTTCTCTTTTATTTACTTTTTTTACTGAACATTTTTAGTAAGATATCAAAACTGTTGGACCCTAATCGTGAAATATGTTTTTTCTTTTATAAAACAAACAACAAAAACAACAAATTACGAACAAAGTTCGTTGGTAACATTGTTTTATAAATAAAATCTATATTATTTTTGTAGATCAAATCCGCCGATATAGTGCCCAAATTGTTTGAAATGAACTGATGTGTGCACCACATTTCTTCCTTTTACGCCAATTTAGTGATTTTTAAACATAACATTCAGAAAAACACCATAACCTTACCTTATTCGAGCGTGTCACTAGCAAAAAGGAATCTAAGACCATTTCAAGTATTAACTAGTTTGTCGCGAACCAATGCAAACGTTTTACAGAGATGACGTTTCCCAATATTGACAATTTTAACGTGATTTAATGGATAACTCTAAATACTGCCAATAGCGCCAAATTGAAAGTAAATTCGAAAAACATTTTTTTTCGCCAAAGTTTTAGTCAACTTGGCATACATCACCAAGTTGACGACAAAACTTGGCGACCAAAAGTTTGGTGAGATATCGGCAAGTACGTGCCAAATTATAACATCACTTGAGTTAGCATTGAAATTAACACTGATTTTCCCCAAAAAGATGTAAATGTACTCTTTTTGAACATCTGAATGCACCAAAAAGGGAGGGGCACAACTAGATCCTACTAAGAGTCTAAATACTAAATTTCAACTTTCTACGGCATACCGTTTATGAGTTACGCCAGATATATAAGTAGATACAGACGCCACGAGAAAACTCGTGGTAATTAACTCGAGTATCGTCAAAATGGATATTTCAGACGTCCATATGTTCTTAGGTTCACATGCACATGCGCTCGGGCCAAGAAAACCACTCAACATTCATTCGGGGGCAACCAAAATGGAAATTTAGGCCGATTTTTGAGTGATTTTCTTTTTTTTTTTTTTTTTCCTTTTTTTTTTTTTTTTTTTGCCAGTACAATACTTCCTTTATTATGTAAAAGGAAGCAAAAATTCGAATTTTTCGACACCTCCCAATAAGGTGTTTGGGTCGTTCCATGTCAAGTGATCCAAAGTTTTTTCATCACATTTTTGTATTTCTTTGAAATTTGGCTCATCGATGGTACCCTTCAAGTTCATCAAAACGCCCAAATTTTTAGATTTTTATCTCCTTTATTTTTTTATATATGAGGCTTTGATTTTTAGAAAACCCTCTGTTTTTCATGGAGGCTTGTACATAAAATGGGCAGTAACTCAGCACCAAATGTAAATAGAAAGATTTGGTAAAAACAGTTTAAAGTACAATAGTTGCTGTTTAATATGATATGCAACATGTCTAGTTTAATGAAACATTTCATATTTAGAATTAAAATTTAAACATTAAATTTAAATTTCTCAGAAAACATGTAATGATTTTTACTTCCTTTTACAAAAAAGGAAGTATTGTATTCGCGAAAAAATTTTCACCCAAAAATTGGCCTTAATTTCCATTTTGCTCACCCCCAAATGAACGTTGAGTTTTTTTTCCAACCCGATCACACGTGGATATGTGCCTAGGAACGTACAGACAACCGAAATATCCATTTTAACGATCCCCGAGTTAACTACAACGAGTTTTCTCGTGACATCTGTATGTACGTATGTGTGTATGTATGTCGCATAACTCAAGAACGGAATGTTCTAGAAAGTTGAAATTTGGTACGTAGACTCCTACTGGGGTCCAGTTGTGCACATTCTTTTTTGGTTGCATTCGTATGCTCCAAAGGGGGTTTTTTACTCCTTTTGGGGGGGGGGGAATCATTGTTAATTTCTATGTAAATTCACGTTGTGTTATAATTTGGCGGACACTTGGCAACATATCGCCAGTCTTTTGGTCACCAAGTTTTGTCGCCAACTTGGAAACAAATTTGGCGATTTTTTTTTTCTTTTTAAATCTGGTTTTAATTTGGCCACTGTTGGTGATATTTAGAGAGTAAACTATTGAGTCATATTAAAACTGCCAATAATGAGAAAATGACATTAAATTGGAGTAAAAGGAAGTCATGTGATGCACACATCAGCTCGTTTTTGTTTTTTTTTTAATTCTCAAAAAATTTTCTGTATTTTATCTTTGATTGTGCAAAATTTCAAGTTGGGATCTCAATGGTATCATATTTTAATGGATTTTTGAATAAAATTTGACTTGAGAAATAATGATATTTTTCAAATTCTATTTAGGTAAACATGGGGTTCTCTTACTGGTGATCGTCTACGTCTAGTGATTAGTATGTAAGCATGACTATGCTTCAAATGAGCTGACATGAACTTTTAGATTGGTAAGCCCCCCCCCCCCCCCCCCGCACTACCACCATTTACCTTTTTTTTTTTAACTGTTTTCAAATTTGGAAAAAAAAAGGTGGTACGTAAGAGTAAAAAGCATAACAAAAGCTTCCAACCATCAGTAGCAGCTGAGGCTTTAAAATGAAGGGGGGGGGGGGGGATCACAAACGTTAAAAGTCGGGAACACTTTAACAGACAAATAAAACCACGGGTATATCCATGTGTGCCGTATGCTCTCAAACATGTTTTAGATATTTTTTGTATATGATGCATACACATATTGCGCATAGTGAATTACTGGGAGCATACTTTCAGAAAAATTGATGGGAACATCACTGAATTAAACCATACTTATTTGCAGCTTTTTTCTTTTCTTTTTTTCGGAAAGTGGGATAGTAGAGTGAGGAGAAGTAATCCGGAATGAAACATAACAACATGGAAGGTTATGCTCAAAAGAGCGAAGTAAGTTTGATCTATAACTGCTTTAAAAATGTATAGATAGATCTCGTTGCATTACACCCCTTTACAACAGAAATTAAAAAGAAAACAAGCAATAATAAAGAAAAGAAAAAAACAGCTGCAATCCAGATGTTGTAAAAAGACATCTGTGAACAGACATATGATCTGATACTTTGGTTAATTTGTAGTTTTGTGTGAAAAGAATGGAAAAAACATTAAAACGACGTGGGAAAAATACTATTTTGCTATGATCTAGGAAAAAACTATTTTCCTCCTACCGAAATTGAAGGTTGGTGATAGGGGATGAAATGAATCATAACTTTCCTTACCAAATATTGAACTAATCAAGTACACTTTGAGAAGTTTTGATCTAAAAGGAAGGACTTGGTCGGAGAAAAGAAGAAAACATATGGGGTAAAAATAATTCTCAATTCAATCCCCAGGTGAGGCGTATGTTTGGGTGCGTAGGAGGGGGAGGATATACTTCGTCTTGTTTTAAAGAAGAACATTTACCAACTTTTAATAAGTTTACTGTTTTGTTTTGTTTTATTTACATTTTGAAAACTTTAAAAAAAATTGAAACAAAAAATTTAAAGTGGTGGTGCCGGGGGGGGGGGAGGGGTGCTTACCAATCTAAAAGTTCATGCCAGTTCATTTCAAGCATAACCATGTTTAATAACTACTCATATGACAATCACCAGTAAGATAATCCATATTTAACTAAATAGAATCTGAAAAATATCATTATTTCTTAAGTCATATTTTATTCAACAATTCATAAAAATATGATTCCATTGAGATCCCAACTTGAAGTTTTTCGCAAATAAAAATACAATGCACAGAAAATTTTGAGGGTTTTTTTTTTTTTTAAATTCATCATATGTTTTTTGAGAAATGTAAATTTTAAATTAAATTTTTGAAAATAATTTTGACTTAAAATTGGTCATGTTGCATATCACATTAAACAGCAACTAACGTACTTTAAAATACTTTTTACCAAATCTTTCTATCTATATTTGGTGCTGAGTAATAGTTCATTTTATGTTCAAGCATCCATCAATGTAAAATAATTCCGAAACGTTACTGAGTATTTCCGTGTAACGTTCCGGGATGTCAGTGGTTTTTATTCACTTCCTGTAAAAGTATCATTGTCAAAACGTTTGCTGAACTGCTATAAGTCGCACGAATGCAGACTTCTCACTGTTGTGAAAAATATTTTTATCTCCCAGTTTAAAGATCAACTGAGCGTGCATATAAAGTGTTTTGGCTTCAGCTCGATTAAGGCCCGTCTAGTTTGATAAGGCGTCCAAATAGCGCAAATCAGTCTATGGGCTACGTAGCTTTGCGAGAATTGCAGACGAGAAAAAATTCTTGATACTTACTTGCAGTTCTGCCTTAGCTTTGGCCATGCTTGCAATACTGTTTTTGGAGCATTCCTGGAAACGCAGGAAGGTTCCAAGCTATTGTATTATTCCTCCTTAGGTTTACTCTAAAGTTCCAGGGGCACGACTGACTTTAAAAGCAGAAATTTCTGAACATTTCAGGAGGCTTCCAGGATAATTTCAGTAAGGTTACTGAATTTTAGCGGAAAACGTTCCTGGCTTTTGTAAGATGTGTAACCATAGACTAATAATAAGAGTAGACCGAGCTATGGCAACCCTTTTGCTGCTCATAAACCAAACCATGTGACTCATTACCCGATCGTAGCTGACGATCAACGCCCGCGAGAAATAAAATAAATAAAACTGATGGAACACGGAAAGATGATCTTTTATGGAGACTGATCTGTAAATTTGTTATTCTAAGTTGTAAATATTTTGTTAATATAGTGAGTTTTTCGTTTAGATAGTATTGTGAATTTTCTTTATTCAATTTTAATAACTCTCTAAGCAATTAAAGATGCAAGCGCCCAAAAAGAATCGGCAAACGGTAATATTTTTACCCACAATTTCAATTTAAGATACCGATTAGTACATTTTTGCGTTAACACAAAACGTTTACGCCATTACGTTTACGCCAACGCTGATGTAGTAGTTCCGAATGAAATTAAAGTTACTGAAAACTGCGATCAAAAACTAATTACTAATGTCAAAATAATGCATAACTAAAAGAAAAAAAGTTCAATCATCTCTGCACCTGGGAAAAAAATTATAATAAAAACACATTACGTCTTAAAATACATGCCGAGGGCCAAACTATAGATAATCCTGCCATCTGGCAACCATGCCGCCAAAGTTTTCGCCGAGCCTTCCACCAGTCACATGATGTATCCATGAACCAATTTTTTCATCAGCAAGTCTGGGGAAGCTCGGTCTACTCTTATTATTAGTCTATGTGAGTAACTGGAAGAAATTGGGCACATCAGCTGCCTATTATTTCCCAGGAACGTTTCCGAATCGCTTTTACAGTGATGAAAAAAAGAGAGTTTTTTCTAAAATCAAAGTCTCATAAATAAAAAAATAAAAGAGATAAAAATCTGAAAAATGGGGACTTTTGATGACCTTGAAAGGTACAATTGATGAGCCAAATTTCAAAATTTCAAAGAAATACAAAAATGTGAGTGAAAGAATTTGTCAAATTTTGGATCACTTGACATGGAATGACCCAGTTTATATTTAATCATACATAAAAAACACGTTTAGACTTTTAAAATAATTTTTGGTAGTACATACTGAAAGGAATTTTGTTTTATATTATTACAGAATAAAATATAACGGTAAAATATCGCGGATTCAATTTTGGTCAAATTCCTGACCAGGGAACCACATGTATAGTTCAATAATGAAAAACGAGAAACGTGTAAATAGGTAGCAATCGGAAGAGCAAATTGAGATATTTTTCAACGGAAAAAATATTTGCCCTCGACCCTCGAGCCGTTATCGGATTTCAACTAGTTTTAATCGTCATACAGAATGTTACTAAAAATATTTGGTAGTGAATTTCAAATCCTCAGTTATTTTGGACTAGCGGTACCTGCACGGCTTTGCCCGTAGTAGAAAATTAAAAGGTCATTTGGTTCTCCTGTATGTTTACAAATGGATGATGAATTTCTCGCCAATTTTCTATGTTAATTTGCTCGCCCATGTTATGATAATTTGCTCGCTCACGTTATGGTAATTTGCTCGTTCACGTTATGGTAATTTGCTCGTCCACGTTATGGTAATTTATTCGTCCATGGTTTGGTAATTTGCTCGTCCACGTTATGAAAATTTCCTCGGTAAAATGTTCTTAAAATTTGAATAGAAAAATAACAAAATCGAATTTTCGGCAAATCGCTTCGAGGCGCTCGCCCCTGGGCGACGAACTAATTTCATGAAAATCGGCCGAACGGTCTAGGCGCCATGCGCATAACAGACATCCAGACAGAGATCCAGAGATCTAGACTTTCAGCTTTATCATTAGTAAAGATGTGCAGTGCATTGATTTTGATGCACCTTTCAGAGTTTTCGATAATAGATTTACGAAAATAAACCACAAATTCTATCCACAATGATCCTGAAAGAAAATATCAAATAATACGTTAGTTTTAACTGTAACCCATCGTACTTTCAAGTAAATTTTATTTTATATTACCTAACGAATAACACCGATAATCGATTGATTTTCCTTACTAGCCATACTCAGTTCTTCTCACTATCTTTGTCATTATTTTTAAGAGATAGAAGAACAATTATCTTCTCCTTCTTACGCCACTTTTTTTTTTATCGCATGAAAGGAACATGAAATAGAACAATAGGCAACAAATTTTCTCTTCTTTTCCTAGCTTTCAATAGTATTTCTTTTGTAAAATTTTCTGCGAACAAAGAGCGTTTCATTAAGAAGCCCTGAAATAGTTCTTTTATTGATATGTTTTTGTTCTGTGGTAAGTTTATTACAAGTTTCCACATTTCTGCTTAGTAACGTTAAATTGCTCCAATAAAGGATGTTTTTTAAACTGATAGCTGATTACAGAGAAGGCAATGAAGCGAAATTCCCACTTTTTGTGTGGAACGAAAATGGTTAACATCACTGCAAATTGTTAATTGTTTTTTAATGCGCATTTATACTAGCTTAAAATGCATAAAATCACAAAATATGCATTGAACATTGCATTAAATAGCCAAAAATAACTAGATACTATTATTGCTGGACTTCTGTCAAATTTCAAGAAAGAAGTCCATGGCGAAATGTTATGCAATTCCAGTCATATAAAAAGTATGCTTGAATTCCCATTTTTCAGTAAACATTTCGTCACGTGGCCATTAAAAGGAACAGTTACCAACTGAAAAAGAGAGAAAACTGTTTTTGATCATCTTAAAGCAGATATAAGCTGAAAATTACATGAAACAGATTACTTGCAATTTTTTATTATTTTGCCCAAATTGTAGGTATGTTCATGAAGATAAGAGAAGTTTTCCTGTGCGTTTTGCTTGTTTTCCGCTTGGAATACCCTGAGTTTTGAACCAAGTTCCAGCAGATTTACAGAAAATTTGAAAACATACAAGAAAACCATTCTACTGAAAAATAAATATGCAGATTACTTGCTAAAAAAGGAACACTGAAAGGAATTAATTTTTTCTGTACACAAGCAAAATAGAAAGCATTTTTTAACTTTCATACCAAAGTATACATGGTAGATCATAGACATTTATGTTTAATATCGTGAAGATTCATAAAAATATCGAAAAATTAGTACTCTAAAGGCATTTATTTATTCAAGACTTTTAACTTTTATATTTTCGTACCCAAGTATACATGGTGGATGATAGACATTTATGTTTAATATCGTGAAGATTCAAAAAAATATTGAAAAATTAGTATTCTAAAGGCATTTACTGTAGCGATATAAACCATAGCGGCAACAACGATCATATCTCTACCAGAGTCTTTAATAACTGGAATACTTCGACAAGGCATAAAAGATCGTCAACTCTCCAGTTAGATAGAGTTATTCACAGACAGACAAATCTGGAGCATTCATCCCTTGATTTCCTACTGGAACTTCTTTTTCCAAGAACACCACCACCAAACACGACTATTCATCTGAACTTGCTCCAACCATGCTCGAGAACGGAAGATCCCATTCTACTCAAACAAAAGGGCCTTGAAACCATAGAAAAGCTTGCGCAAGAGAACCTAGCTATTGCCTTTACTGTTGATTCTTCAGACAAATTCCTCAATAGAGGTGGAACAGGCATCCTTTTCACTGTTCCAAGCGGAGAAAAATTCAATCATAAAATTAACACAGGATTAATTTCCTCTAATTTCGCCAGCAAACTCTTGGCAATCAAGGAAGCTATAACTTTTTACGTAACTAATTCTCAAGCTGTGGATCTTGCTGAGGAACTAGTTGTCTTCTCAGACTCTAAATCAGCCCTAGAGGCCATCCGAAATGGAGAGACAAACATCACCTCCACCATAAACAACTTGCTCGATCGGATGCAATGCAAAGGGAAATCTTGCGTGTTGCAGTGAATACCCGCACATGTAGGCATCGAGGGGAATGAGTGTGCGGACGCCCTGGCCAAAGAGGCACGTGGTCTTGACCAACCTCTCTACACCATCACACTTGCAGTTGCGAACGCAGGGTCCAGATGCAAACTTCTAAACCAGCTCTTCGTATTCGTAACACACAATTGAGGTATATAGCTATTCTCAGCGGAGAAGCTTTTTACCTCTAATGATCCAATTTTTTGTTCCAGGACAATACAAAAACAACACAGTAGATGGTGGTGCCATCTATGGACAGTTCGAGAGAATTTAGAACCAGGCCAAGAGCCGAATAACTTCCTGGTCTGGCACCCCCAGAGGTATCTTTTCACTTGGAAACAGCTCTTAAAGAAACGTTTGATAACCGACTTCGACTTCCCTAGAGACATGACGACCACACTCGACCGACTCAGAACAGAGCATTACAAAGGAATAAAAATACTTCCTGACGGAAAAAGAACTTATCCTTACTGCAAGAACTGCCCAGAGACCCAAATCACACCAAGACACATCTTTGAATGACCAAGCGTTACTGCAGCGATCTTGAAACTCGGCTTGCTACAAGCCAGAGATCTGCTGCAGGAGACCCTCTGCAGTCCTGAGGCACCGAAGCTGGCGGCTGCGGTCCTTCGGACCTTCGACAATATTTAGCACAATCTATGGACACGACATCGTCATCAAACCATCGCGGAAACGATAGAAGAAAATAGATAGACAAGTTGAAATGTTTTAAGGGAGTGTGACTGTTGTTTTCCTCGCCTGTTATTAACAGAGAATATTATTTTATCTAAATATATAAAGGTGACGGTGTTTCTTTGTACCCGATGGCCAGAAGACCCCATAGCAGTTACAGCCCAGAAACTTGGCACAAAAATTTGAACGTACCCCGGGGGTGTGCACCTCGAACCCGAAATTCTAAATTTCGAATTAGTTTTTTTCTAATTAACTAATTAAGCTAAATTTTTGCGTAATTAGGGGGCAAAAAATCCCCCACCTCTAGCATTATACGTATATCGTTAGAAAGCGTTTTCCTTTCCAAACAAGATGATGTTTGTTCCATTTCTCTCGATTAATTAGAACGGAGAAATAAGATATTCTAATTGAGTCACTTTTCAAGGCTTCTCTTTCGAGACAAAGCTATAACACTACGTCCATTTTCACTATAACCCAAGGTCCACTTTCTAGGCAATTTTTAATTACTTTTTTAAAAACATTTTGGGGAAAGTCTTCATTTTTTATGATTGTTTTACAATTTAGGTTAAATTTATTGTGCTTGTGTTAATTGATTTTCTTTTTAATTTGAAAGTCTCTTGACGAATTCAGCAATGAATTATAGAGTTGCGGAATTATTTTACATTTGAAAGTTACTTTTTATGTAATTTTAATGTATTTTTTATTTTTTTTTTTTTTTTTTTTTGGCAAAATATTTTATTGCAAAGGATTGTATTTAGGTTTTCAAAGGGTGATTACGCATTTTAGTTAAAGAATATGATTATTGATTATTTGACATCAGAGAGGGGGGATTTTTTTTTCTTCTAGAGGGGGTTTTTTCCCCTTTTCTCAAACCATAGCTTTTCTGTAGATAAATTCTTTTTCATACGGGGTACGGGATTTCTTTTTTGTTCCAGATGTACCGTGTTTTTTAACTACGGCGTAAGTTTTGATAAGGAACTTTCGTTCAAACGTTTTTGTTAAACATTGGATCGCTTATCGGCCGGAGTTCGCTTCGTTGGCTAATTGGGTGGTTACTGTAGCGCTGTTGTTTGGCTTTGGCGATAAACAATATATTTGTGGATTATTTACATTTGAAAGCTACTCTCAATGTGATTTTACACTGTTTTCGTTTATTTGGCGAAACAATTATTATTACCAAAGAAAAACATCCGCTTCAATCGCAAAAGGACTGGGTTGCGGTAGCGTGGTCGCTTGGCGTGTTAGGAGCTGAGCAGACAATCCAGACTAGGATTATTGTTTTAAAGCAACGGTAAATAAAATTCAATGTTTTGGTGAATTGTTTTGAATTCCAAAGAAACTTTTGATTTGTTTTTAACCAAATGAAATTTACGACTTTTTCTTTTCTTTTTTTTTTCTGACTGTTATTTTCCCCATGGCATTTTTTCTTCCGTTAGGCGGATGGAATAGCTAATTAATCGTTGTTCGCTTCTCACGCTAACAACTGGGTTACGGTAGCGTGGTTGCTGGGCGAGTTTGGCGATAAACATCGGAGTTGCTTATTTATTTTGCATTTGAAACATACTATTTGGTGTATTTTTTCTTTATTTGGCAAAATATTTTAAATTGCAAAAGAAACTGCTTCACTCGCTAAAGAGTTTTAAAGCAACTATAAATCTAATTTAATGTTTTGGCTAATAGCTTTAAATTCCAAAGCAACTTTAATTAGGTTTCTTACGCATTAGGTCTGTACGCATTTTAGTTAAAGAAAAATGATCATTTCACATCGGAGGGGCGGGGGGTCAATTTATTTTATTTAACGGACTTCCTTTAAATTTTTAGCTCGGGCATCGCCGAGCGGGTACTGCTAGTATTAAACTAAAGTAAATAAGTAATTAACAGTCTTTTTTTTATGAAACTTGAAGAATTCCATTTTATTACTTTTAAGCAGAAATTCATTTTTTTTGTTACAATCCCAGAAAAGAGGAATGGAAGAAACATCTTTTTATAAACAACTAGAAAGTCGCCCATCAAGGTATGCCGGATGAAAATTGTTTCTACATTTGAACGAAGCAATTGCTTGATTGGTGATATTTTGATAGTTGAAATTGTAACCCTAACGTACTGGAGATGGATGAACCTTAAACTCCAGTAAATAGCGTTCATTGTTGACCACTTATTTCATTTCTTCATCCTCCTAAAACGACAGTCTTACCAGTAAAACAGTTCAGCTACTGGATCCAGTTCAGCCTTGTCAAAATAAAGCATTTACCTGCATGTCAAACACCAAAGCATGTCAAATGCCAAAAATATTATAAAATTATCATGCCGTGGCGCGAGTTTCATTTCTGATGAGGTCAGGAGCGTTGCTCGATCATTCGCTATTATATATACTAGCTGCGTTGCCCGGCTTTGCCCGGTCTACCTTGAAAAAAAACCATTGTGTCAAGCGAAGCATATTCAATAACCAGGATTAAACAAAGAAAAAAAAACATCAGGCAAAATTTCCCCGCCAAACAATGACGACACAGGTACTAAAATACTTTTAAGAAATTAAAATAAAATGAGAAAGATGGATTTAAAAGGCGTAACCATGGAAACACAAAATTAAATAAGTTTAAGAATTGAAAATGAGAAAGATGGAAATAAACAATGCATTCAAAAAGCGTTAGCGAGGAAATGCAAAATAAAATGGTTAAAAACTTGAATAGAGAACAGATTTTTGAACTTCATTTAATTCGCTTGTAACTTTTTTCTAATGGAGTTAGAGGGTTAAACTTTCGACCTTAGGTCGAATTAGATCTGGAGTAAACAAAAGCAGCTCTTTCCAATGGAGTCAAAACGAAAACTGTGGGACAATTCCTTCACTTTTTATTGATGGATTTAATAAAGAAAGTAGTGCCTAAATTTCAACTAAGCCTAAAAAAATTCGAGCTAAGAACAAAAATAACTCCCGCCGTAATTAAGTTAGAGCGTTGAAACAAATTACGTAGAACGCGGAAAAGTCGACTCTTTCCAACGATATATAATATTAGCATATGCAAGTAATTTTTCCCCTCCATATTCGGGAATGCAATTTTCAGTATGTGAAAATTGGGCCTAAATTGAAAGAAAAAAGAACTATTCATCGAATTTTTTTTCGAACTGGTCTGCAAACCTTTTCAGGACTTAAAAGAACAAACAGTGAAAATTTCAGCGAAATCGGCCGGGTAGTTCTCGAGTTTTGCGAGTTCAAACACACGGACGCTTTTTGGAGACTTCATTTTATACTATGTAGAAATGAGGATAAGCTAGTCAAGACAGTAGTTGACAAGGATTCAAGATTTAACCATACTTCATGGATTCGAATAACTCGTAAACTGTTGATAGTCTTTAAATATTCCTGTAAGACGTAGGAGAATAAACTTGAATCACAATTTCGGGATGGCAAAAGCATTGCTTCCATACAATCATGTACCTTTCACCAATTTTTTAAGCATCACATTTTCAATTTCTACTATTTAGTTGGTAGGGTCTGGTGGGGTAAAGTGGTCATAAAATCGTAGGTTTTCAACTTTGGTGGGTAATAAATACAACAAATTATTTAAACACTTCAACTTTTTTTGTTGTTATTTTACATTGCATGTTTAAAGAACACAGTACATTGAAGTTTAGAAGAAAAAAAATTGATTTAATTAGTTTTATAACACTTTCTTTTCCCTTTGTATTTATGACCACTTCACCCCATGGGATGGGGGAAAAGTGGTCATAGCATGGGGTAAAGTGGTCATAGTTAAAAATAAATGCAAAACCATATTAAATAACCCTAATATTTGTATATTTTTCAGTTATTTTTATGGTTACAAGTATATGCACTAATATATGTGTGTATACACGAGTATATCGTGTAAACATGAGTAAACACGTTCATGTATGAGTAGATAGATGTATACATCAGATACATGCAACCACGTGCCTACTTAAGTATATACGTGTATACACGAGTACGTAAGCATGTATACGTGATTACCTAAAGGAGTGTTGACGTGTCTACACGAGTATATATGTGTCATGTTTATATACGTGTCACGTGTATATATGCGTATAAACGAACGTCATATGCATGTATGCACTTGTATCTCGAGTATATACGTGCATACCTGAGTATATATGTGTTTAGTAGACGTATATACGCATATATGTACAAGTGCACATGTGGGTACATACATAAGTGTATATAAATGTATGTACGGGTATACACGAGTTAATTCGTGGATGCATCCAATGCGTGTTTGTACATGTCTATTCACGTGTATACATGTATATATGGAAGCACGAGTGTATAAGTATGTATACGTGTAAACACAATTATATACCTTAAAAGACGCATATACGTACATTTACGTGTATACACCAGTACATATATGTATACACGAGTATATACGCTTATATACATGTATGCCTACAGAGTGAATCCAAGCTCTTGAGCAAAAATCTAAGGGGTGTGAAAGGGGAGGATAAAAAGCAAAGAATAATAAGGAGCTTATGGTCGCTGACGCGCTACATGCACACAAAGTCAGGACGCAAAATAGGTCACAAACTTTTTACACATAGATGATTTTACTAAAAATTTTAGTTTTTAAGAAATATTTAGAGCATTAATTAAAAGTTACGGCCCGTAGTAGTTCTAATACACGCAATGCGACAAAGGCGCAGCGACGGATGAAAGTTTTTCAAAAGTCTCGTTATTAAAACAGAGAGTGCTTTGTGATTGTGACGCATGTATTACAGCTGCAGGCCGCAAATTTCTTCAATCGCTTTAAAACTTTCTTACGACCTAAAATGTTGTGTAAAATTGTCTTAGTGTAACAAATTTATGACCTGTTTTGCATCCATCAGTATTTGGCTTTGCATGCATGTAGCGCGTCAGCATTGTGTTTATGACCATATGTTCCTTATGATTCTTGCTTCTTATCCTCCCCTCTAAAACCTATTAAAAAATTTCCCAAGAGTTTAAGCTCACCCTGTATATTTGTATATCATATGCTTGTGTGTAAGTATCTACTAGAGTATGTACGTGTATATACGTGTCTACCTGAGTATATAAGTTTTCGTATACATACGCGTAAAAGCAAGAATATACGTGTATAGTCGAATGTATATCTGCATAGACGAAAAATACCCATATCGCAGATACCCATATAAGTATTTATTGGTGCATTTATGTGAATACGTTTATATAGGCGCCTACACGAATATATGCGTATGCATACGTATATACTCGTATATTTAACCCCATTTACTGTAAGAACAATACATATTAAGTGAAATTAATATTTAATTTATATCTGCCTTATACTTTAAGATTCAGTGACATTAGGAGAACAATATTCGTTAAGCATAATATTATGACCACTTTACCCCATCTTACTAAAATTGTTCTAAAAAATTATCTAAAATATATTAAGCTAACTGCTAATGAGTAAGCAATCTTAAGACATGTAGGAAGCTTCCTATGCCATCATTCTGTTCATAATTCTAACAAACAAAATTTCCCAAAGAAGTTAAAAGAGGTGTTTAGATTTTTTAAATTTTCATATTTACACAAAATATTTTTTTTTGCCAAATAAAATTTTGCCAGTTCTGAAATTTTGTATTCAAAATGTAGTTCCTAACTCCCCGAACCTAAAATAAAATTTTCACATTCATTCGAACATTTATTTCCAAGCCATAGTCATTTATTTGACGTATGATCACTTTACCCCATTGACCACTTTCCCCCACCAGACCCTATGCATTTTTCCACCATAGTTTCGGTAGCAAACTCATTCGTATCTAACATTTATTTGTATAAGTTTTAAATCTGTAACCTTGATAAAAGGATTGACAAAAATACCACAGAATCCGAGAGCAAATATTTCAAACAGCACGTTATGTTCGGACTAAAGGAGATCTTTTATAGAATAAGGACGCTTCGAAAAGAAATATTGGCCCTCATACATCGCACTTAATATCAGCGTTTAGCCCTTTCCTGATCTTTTATGGCCTTCAATTTATATGCTACATACACATGGTCGTTCGTCACGATTTAAGGCTTTTTCTTTGTGTCTGAAAAAGTGAGGCATGAAAAATTTTCGCTTTCATTTCTGGTCTTACTTTCGCTAGAAGCAAAATCTAAAACAATAAATGAGTGCAACAGAGTAACGTAAAAAGAAACATAAATAAATTCATGGGTTTACAATAAGTTGTAGACACGCGACACACGTTTCAATGCTTCAAGGAACCTTTTTCAATGCAGAAAAGTGATATTTTGAGAAAACTTTACATTCAAAAGAGCACACTTGGGTTTACAATAAGTTGTAGACACGTGACACACGTTTCAATGCTCCGGGGAACCTTTTTCAATGCAGAAAAGTTGTATTTTGAGAAAACTTTACATTCAAAAGAGCACACTTTACAGCATTTCAAAAAAGGTTCCTTGAAACCCCGAAACACGTGTCTGCATACACTGTAAAAAAGTTCCGAAACGTTACTGAGTATTTCCGTGTTACGTTTCAAGATTTCATTGCTTTGTATCCACTTCCTGGAAAAATCAAATATCATTGTGGAAAAGTTTCCTGAATTGCTACAAGTTGCAAGAATGCAGACTTCTCACTGTTATATATGTTTCACTGAAAAACTGAAAAATACTTTCAGCTCCCAGTTTAAAAGATTAACTAAGCGTATTTATAAAATGTATCGGCTTCAGTTCGAGTACGGCCCGTCCGGACTGATTAAGTTCCCAAAGGGAGTGAATAAATCAATGGAATGCGTAGTTTTGCAAGAATTGCAGGCGAGTAAAATGCTTGATTTTTACCTGCAATTCTGTCTTAGCTTTTACCATGCTTGTAATACTGATTTTGGAACTTCCTTGCTTAATCAGAAAAAGGTCCCAAGCTATTATATTATAAATTCTTAAATTTACTTTAATTTTTCAGAGACACGACTGCCTTTAAACGGGAAGATTTCTGAATTTTTCAAGAGGCTTACAGCATAATTTCAGGAAGGTTACTGAATTTTAGCAGAAAACATTTCTGATTATTGCAAGACATGTTACTTGCGAAATTGGGCACATAAGCTGCCCATTTTTTCCCAGGAACGTTTCCGAATCGTTTTTACAGTGTACTGCACCTTATTACAAATTTGTGGCGGACAAGGCAGAAACTATCACACAATTTAGAATAATTATTTCAGTGAATATATGTATTTTTTTTTCCTCTGCAAATTTGATCCGGATAAACTGGACATCCAGATAAACGGGAGCCGGATGAATCAAGTTCTACTGTATTCGAATGAAAGAATGCAATATCCGCGTAAAAATCTAACACCCGTGCAAATTGATTTACGAAACATTGTTTTTCGTGTTACTACAATCTATATCTAAAAGTTCGGATGAAAAAAAAATTAAATTAAAAATAGTGACACCTTTGTTTTCTAAAACAAAAAAGGGGGTTTTGAAGTTTTTCCTTTAAAAAATATAGACATTGAAATAATGCAAATTGAATGTCTTCAATGTCACAAACCGTATTTTACACATTACCGTAACGAACTTTTATCACAACACTAGCAAGTGATTCTATTTAAAATACACAGTTTTAGTAATCATGAAAAAAAATGTCTCCTAAACTGATGTATTATCTAAATTTTGAAGTAGTTTCGTGAAAAAAAAATCTACTTTAAATTAATTAGTAAAATACATAACTTTTTAAACGCCTGTTTAAAACCCTTGTTTCTTAAAGTTGTGTGAAAAATTTTCCTAATTTAACAAATCTTTTTTTTTTTCCTTCTTCTTTTAGAAAAATCTTACAACTTAGAAACAACTTTTTTAACTAAACGTATTTTTTCCTTCATTTGTAATTTCGGATTTAAATAGAAAAGTTTCTCTTGCAATTTAAACAGATTTTGTAATCGATTACTCTTTGTGAAAGATTTTCTCTTTTTGAATGTCTCTTGAAAAACATCATTTTTTAAAGCTTTGGAATTAAAGAAGTAAGTTTGCTATTTTTCTCGTAATTAAAAGAAGATTATTTGAAATACATGAAAAATAAAAATAAAAAATTATTACCAAGTAAAAAAAACTGCAACTTCTTCAGTGATATACCCTCAGTAATATTTTCTGGTAATTAATATTTCTCTTACAAAATTTATGTCTTGTTATTTTATTCTCTCATATAGATGGTAGAATTAAGGAGAATTAAGTTCTTCACTTACTGCGAGAAGTGCATAAAAACTTTCATTTCAATTTGATTTTTTAAAGAGTTTGTCTCAAGTGGATTATATTTTTAAAAAATCATTCGCTAAATCACAAGCACTCACTTCTGCTTCCGTTTTCACACTTTTCTTTTCATCTATATTTGTGATTTTGTGTTGTCGCCCGGCTGCGACACAAAATTTTACATGTAGAACATATAGACTGCAAGTTGGGATAAGGATATACCCCTCAGTAAGAAGGTTCTTTAAGGTTGTACATTAAAAAAAGCAGGTCCGAACCTATAAATTTTGGGCCCCTCTGCAACAAAATCTGTATTACTCCTCCTCAGAGGCCAGCACCTCCTTTCTACTTCCCGCGATCCAAATAGGCTGAAGTTCAACCTCTTCGGGGGCAATGGCACCCTCTTTCTGATGAATGATTCACTTGCCCATTCTTCCTTGGACATAACTCAAGATCCACTCTTTCCATTTAGACCCTCCTAAGAGTACTAAAATCAATACTTACCTACTTGGACCATGATCTAAAAAAGAACCTACTGAAATCTTATTACAGAAAGGCGAAGACACTGTTCGTTCACTTGACAAAAAAAACAGTGTATTAATCTACACATATGGTTCTTCTGACATTGACTGTAATAGAGGTGGCGCACGCATCTCCATCATTTATCCCTCAGGAAATAACGTCAAACTTAAAATACCCACTGGCCAGATCGCCTCAAACTTCATCAGCGAACTCATTGCTATTAAAGCGACTCTTTCTTATTGTCTCTCTTCCCCTACTCTTAGGCCGCCTTCAAACACAGCGTTCTACCGCGACGCGGCGGAGAGCAACCGATTAGAACCCACCCTCATTAGTACTTTGATTGATGACCGGCGGAAAGGTTTGCGTAGCTCATGTTCGATCACTTCAAACGACTTTTTGGTGTAACTTTTTAAGCGCCCAGTTGCTTCTAGTGTCCCAAGCAGAGCAAGTCGAGCAGAGAGCTTTCTTTGGAAACGAGCTCATCATTTTACACTTTACGCGCGTAGTCGAGCTTCAGCAGAGATGTCTACGGAAATAATTTTTGATACAGAGAAGTTTGTGTTGGCAGTGAGGAACCACCCCTGTCTGTGGGACTGACTTATCGGCATTGGATTATTGTGACAGGTACAAAAAAATCCAATCCTGGATTACTGTGGCAGAAGAGGTTGTTGTACGATTCCGAGACGCTGAAAAAAAAGAAAAAGAAAAAGAATGTAAAATGACAATCTGAATCCAAATATGACCCTCCACCCGCCCCCCTCTCCTCCCAATTTTTGAAAATTGCGGCCTTTTTTTTTCCAGTTTTTGAGTTTTATCGATATTATTTGTATTTGTAGAGGAAAAAAGAATTATTTTAACTATTAACGTTCTTTCGAGGGGCTAGAAAGGAGCAAAGCTCAAAATTTTAATTAATTGGGGCAAGTTAGGAGACTTATGGTACCCCCCTTCCCTGAAATATTCGAAAAATGATCAAATCGGATTTTTTTCCAGGAAATTAATTCACAATATTTTTTGTCGGAAATGTATTTCTCGTTGTAAAAAAAAAAAAAAAACTTGGAAAAAAATATATATATATTTATACTGTAGAGCTTAATCGGGTAATGGATAAACGAATACCCTGCTTATACCAATAAAACCTCCCGGAACCGAATATTTCTTCATAGATTCAAAGTTTAAGTCCTTTTTATGACTTTCATACGTACTTGTTATACATATGATAATTTTTAAACTATTTTGTGGTTTATTCAGCTTATTTCAAATTCTTATAAGCAATAATCTTAATTATTTCCCTTAAAAAGCTGTTTATTTATTATTTTTACGTTTTTAAACAAATGTCAATTCAGAAAGGTAAATAAAATTTCCCCGCTTAATCAAATACCCTGCTTAACAGAATGATGGTTCTTTGAACCAACAATATTCGATAAAGCGGGGCCGACAGTATACTAGAAGTAATGCGTGTTGCACAGTTTTTTAGATTTGCATATCAAAGGTCTTTTTTTTTTTTTTTTTTTTTTGCATATTATCATTATATTGGTGATAAACTTTTTTTTTTTCAACCTACAGAATGAGAGAGAGAGAGAGATTGCGGCAACAAATCAGCTTCAAAATAGTCATAAAAACACTTAATTAGTATAATTATTATTTTACCTCTCTTTTTCTTAAGACAAACAGTTCAGATAAAATGAACTAAGTAAACTCTGAAATATGTTTGATATTTTAAAATGTAAATATACAAAATTAGTAATTAAATCGATTGAACGTCAGAAAAGTATGGAATGCGATATATATAATTCATTTTATTGAAATAAATAGATAATTACATGCTTTAAGCATGAAGCATTATTTAAAACAGTACTGCAAATTTGCTGTAGAAAATTTAAACACATATAATAAATGCGCCCTTTCAAGCGAGAGCTCGGTCGCCGTTTGATGTTGCCGCTGAAGTAGCCAGAGCTGTTTACACTGGAAATTGTCTGATGATTTCGGTACCCCCCGCGTCTAATGAGGTTTAATGAAGTGGGTGCTAATCGGTTGCGTTGCGTCGCTACGTCTTGTTTACAAAGGCCCTTAAAGACCAAATGGAAGAAGTTGAGATCTTTTCCGACTCAAAATCAGCATTCGAAGCCATACGTAACGGTGTGACAAGACTGACGCAAGAAATTAATTTTCTTCTCCACTCACTCAACATAACTTGTGTTCTCCTGTGGATCCCCGCTCATGTCGGAATCGAGGGAAGTGAGTGTGCAGATGCCCTAGCAAAGGAAGCACGTGACCAAGATCAACCTCTAACAGCCACCTTCACATACGTGAATGCTGTTGCCAGGCGAAGGATCTACAATCAGCTTTTCAGCAAGGCAACAATCCCCGATCTTCACTGCCCAAGAAACCTCTCTTCTACAATAGCTAGGCTACGCACTGGACATTTCAAGGACATGAAGATATTACCAACTAATAATAAATCCTATCCCATCTGCAAGCACTGTCCGCATTTACAACTCACCCCGGATCATGTTTTTAATTGTCAGGCCATTATTCGCTCCCTCCTCCAACTTGGAGCACCACCAGTTGAAATCCTGTACAGCCATCGGGCTCCAGAATTAGCAGATCTTGTTATCAAGACTTTTGGAGACATCTAAACCTTTCGCACTCTGCACGTCATTATACACGACAACAACAACAGAGGCCAGCAGTTTATATTTGCAACGCAAAAAAAGGCTTAGTGATAGAATTTTTTTTCTTCTAATTCTTTGGTCCTTGGGCCCTTTTAGAGCGTAGGCCTCCCCGCACTGCGGTGTCTGCGGGTACGCAGATCAGGGCCTAGAAAAAAGATCACTACAGGCTGTTTCATATTAAATGGGACAAAAAGAATAGCATGGTACATATTCTGTAACTGGTTTATTTCAGGGTCGTAACCAGATTTTTGTTTCGATGAAGGTTTTATCAAACACATTTCTTGAGAAATCTATATGATCAATCAACTTTGAGTTCATCCATATATTCTATTGTCTTTTTTTACAATAGAATATTTAAACGGCGGAAGGGGGAGGTAACATGAGCAAATGTAAAAAATGAACTAACCTTTTGAATTAAGAAAAAAAATCGTATGTGTACACTACATAACTTTACCTTTGTTAAAAATGTGATGTTCTTTTAAGAACTCAAAATAGTAGATATATGCATAACGCTCACTCGAATAGTACACATAACGCTCACTCGAATACTTCCAAAATTCACTTTTTGACGCTTATGAAATATGTTAAACATTGAGTTTGGTACCCTCAAAGTGAAAGAATTTCACTGTTTTTGTTTGCGTTAGGTACTCAAAATCTGAATTAAATACTGTGTTGTGAGAAATGATGTTTGAAAAAACTAGAATTAAAATATATATATATATATACTTCAGATAAAGCACTGAACTGGTAAAATTCTTCAATAAATAATGAAATGAATTGAAATAAATTTGAAAAAAAAAAAGTTAAATAGTTATACGGCAAAAAAGAAACTAGAAGTGTTTTAAAACGTTTAGGTGTCAATTTGAACACTAAAAACCCAGTTCCTAAAATACGACCATTGAGAAGAGATAAAATGGAGGGAGTGAAGACTTTCATTCGTAAAGCAAAGATCTGAAGTCACGTGATGAATTTTAAAGCAAAGCATTGGAAGAAATCAGATTCCTCTTTCTAGTGCCACACAAAACGTGTCAACCATTCGTCGTTGTTGAGTCACATGACTTGGGGTCTATGCTTCAGCTAAGCAAAGCAAATGATTGGACTTGCTCCCTGGATGCAACCTTGGTTTGTTAATAAGAAACATTTATTTTGAAGATTCAACCATGAAAGTTTTATATAGCATCAGCGAAAAATCAACCAGTTACGGATTTGCCATGAGAACTAAAATTAAAAATTTAAAAAAAACCCGACTGATTCGCAACTGTAGAATCAAGAGGAAAAATTGAAAATCCCTTTAAAAGCCTTATACTATTGAAAATCAATTTCAAGTATTTTATGTGCTAACAAATAGAAACTGGCAACAGATAAAACATTTAAATCATTGCGTTTAATTTCTTTGTCGGTCAACAATGAATTCGGAGATCAATCGCGTGAATAAAGGCTTAGCCGTTATTAAAATCTGCTTTAAAAAGACGTTATAATTCGGATTCTATGTAACACGGAAGTTCCAAACACATTCTATCAGACGCAGAAAAAAATTCTTTTTATTTTGGTATAAAATTTTAAATTTTTTAAACATGTTTTCACTGCAAAAATCACGAAAAACCTTTTAGAGGTTTTTAATTAATATCTTCGTTAATTATTGTCATCCAAAGACGCAATCTAGCTAAGAACACTCTCGATCAACTCTCCTTTCCAACAAAAAAAAAGTTTTTCAAAATCCGTCCATCCGTTTAGGCACTAGAGTGCCACAGACAGACAGACAAACACGTCAAACTTATAACCCCCTACTTTTGTGTGTCGGGGATTAAAAAGAGAAAGCGGACTGTGTTTTGCAATAATCCAAAACATCATTCGGTATCGTCGTTGAAACACAATTTTCTACAAAAAAGAGCGAGATCAGCCATTTCGCAAGAGAAAAAGACTAAAGTGAATTTTATCAATATTGCAGTAGTTCTCATAATTATGAAAATTCATTATCCTCATAATATAATAGCCGATGATTGAATAACGCGCGGGTTTCAACCATTGAGAAGGAATACTAATGGAGGGAGCCATAGCAAATGTCTCAGTGAAATAAGCTTTGGAACCAATGTTTCCCAGGTCAGCAGGTCAGGTGACTTGTTTGGCTGGGAAGTTGCCGCGTTTTGGCATGCAATCGCTCTTTTGGCATTAAATATTTTTCAGACGGCGCTTATTATGAAGTCGGGCCTACAAATCAGAGAAACTCTGGCTCCAACTCCTTTACCGCATAATAATAAATAAATAAATAACGGATACAAATACAGGCCTATCATTCAAACTCCCTCTCCCCACTTCTTTCCGGATTTTAAAATATAATGTAACTGCATTTTACATGTATTTTGATGTTTATTCCTTGAAATGACGGGCATGTACAAATAGTTTAAAGTGTTCTGTTATTGACTGAAAATTTATGGATTCATATGTATTGTAATCAATGTTTTGAAATGATTTCATATGCAGACATACTAGTATTTAAATTGAAGCATAAAAATAGCAAATCTTTATTCTTGCGCATCTGCTGTTCACAGGAGCTTGGCGAGAAGATACTCGCCAACAAAGCAAATGTACACAATATGCTTAAGAGCCGTTAAAATAATTACTAGTTAAGTAAAAAGTGTTTTTATGGAACTAAAATCTTATTTGCACTCAAGATATACAATGTTTTATAACTTTTATAGGTAAAAACAAAAATTTAAAAATTATAGGCAACTGTGGAATATGTACTCGTTGAATGCATATAAATGTTATTTTTTCTTTATTTAGAAGTAAAAAACATTTGTACATGCCAGGGAAAAGTTACTGGACCTCCTGGTGTGATTTTTTTCCTCACAGTTTACATTGCTAGAATACTGCACTATTACTAGAAATCTAATTTTTCTCTTCTACAGTTAAAGGTTGTTATCATGCATGGCTTCAGCTAATGAAAACTTTTTCAGCGGTTACGGTCAACTCGAAATTGCTCCCCATGTCACATGGTACTGTTGCCGTATCGGGATAATAGGGTTGCACTCTCTCCATTTATTCCTTCTCAATGGTTTCAACAATGAAACTCACGCCATGGCATGATAATTTGATAATATGTTTTGGTAATGTTTAACATGCAGGGAAAGGCTTTATTGTGACAAGGCTGAAATCGATCCGGCAACTTAACTGCTTAACTAGTAAGACTGTCACTTCAGGGGAATGAAGAAACGAAAAAATGGTCGACAATGAACTCTGCCTACTGGAGTTTAAGGTTAATCCACTGGAGTAAGGGTTACAGTTTCAACCATCAAAATATCACCAAACAGGCAATGGGTTTCGTTCAAATGTAGAAGCAATTTTCACCCGTCATACCTTGACGGGCGATTTTCTAGTTATGATATAATGGATAATGGATATTAAAAGCTACAAAAATTAACATCTTCATTTTGCAATGCTTCATTTATTCCGAATTATATTTGGCGAAAAATTCAAATTTTAAAATTCTCATTAATAAACATCAGCCATGCTAGAAAATATCATTGCTCAGCGTAAAAATGATTTTAATGACATGTTGGCATCACATAAGCCGAATCTAATACACGTCACTTGTGCATTGTCCTCGTTAAATAAGTCTTAGGTATATATAAGCAAAGCTCTATTGCTCCCTACAAATTTTATTCTCTTTTTTTCGTGGATTCAACGATATCCTACTTCGAGTAAAACTGCTCCCGTCTTCCTTAGCAATGATGAAACGAATAGGAGAGGAAATCCTTTTATTCTTCCTTTGTTCCATATAGTGCCAGAAATCCTTAGATTGACATAGAATGGATATAAAGAAGAAAAGAGGAAGATTAGAACATCCTAGAACGTTTTGTCCCTTGGCTCAAAATACTTCAACCATACGAAATTCCTATAATGAACTGAATAATAAAAATATCTTTAAGAATGCCATTTATACCAAAGAAAAATACTCTTTTTCAGGAAGCATCGTGGAATGTTTTTGCAATTTTCTTCTTAAAAAAGTTGTGTTCGTGATTTTTTTTATTATTTTTTCAAAGATAAGACTTACTGGATTAATTTATTTCACATCTTGAAATTTGTTTAAAAACCCGTTTTTGAAAGAAAAGTTTAAAACGTTTAATGTGTAATCTAGATGTGTTATTATATTCGTAACTTTTTTGAAAAGACTGTATTATTTACTACCCGTTAGGGGCAATGACTGGAATTTTTCTCTCAGATGTACTCTTCTGTACTCAAGCACATCAGTGATTGAGTACAGAACTCAATCAGCATTGTCATGGGCTAATTCCCCTGATACCAGAGGTGCGCACAAGAGGGATTCAGGACGTACTCTGTGCCATTAAAACTTTTAACTGAATTTATGTAAGATACATACGGGTGAATATACGGTAAACGAATTTTTTGCCGAAGAAAAATCTTATGCGTTTAGTTTAACATTCATTATTTCACCAATGGGGTCTTTTCCAAAATTTTAAAAGTTTTTTTTTCCTGAAAGAGCATGCTTAAAAACATAGAATCTGACCATTTTTTAAAATAATTTGTTAAAGTTTAATATTTTTAAAAAAAATACTTAAATCGGAGCGCTTTTATTGTTTATGGCTTCTGCCGATGACATCACAAATGATGAAACGTCATTCAAGCAAATGAACATAGCAAATTGGCGAGAAATTCATAATCTATTATTTGTAAATATACATGAGAACCAAATGGCCTTTTAATTTTCTACTATGGGCAAAGCCGTGCAGATACCACTAGTGTAAAATAGCCAAACATAAAGACGGGAAGATTATGAATCCACCGATACCTGGTTCGATTGTCAGTTCACTCGTTCAGGAGAAGAAACTTGGACATAAATGACTACATAGATACATTGGTACATACATAGATACATACGCTCAGTTTTTAATTATATAAGACTGCTCAACAATGACGGTGATCGACGATTTATGCCCAGTTTCAAATTTCGACATTCAAATTTCCAGTTTCGACATTTCAAATTTCCTCCCCCTTTAATGCATCAAAAGGTATGATTAAAACTGAAAAACAGGGGGGGGGGGGCAAAAAATGAAATGTCGGCGAAACTGGGAAGACACCTGATTGACAATAAGTTTTTAATTGAAGGTTTACCTACATTTTGGCATGAAATTAGTTAAAAAAAGTTATAATCCACGTTCTAATTACCTTGGAACATTGGAACAAATTTTATCTGTTGCAAGAAAATCGGAGTGTCCTATGGATATTTTATTCTAAAATTTTTGAGACCATTTTTTCGCCCTCATACTAGATTAAGTCGTCACTCACCAGCAGTTTAGTTCCAAAAAAATAGTGTGGTTATAGAGATTGCTTCCATTTACCCCACGTTTAATTCCACCCCACTGATCCTTTTTTTTCCCCTCTGCTTTAGCGAAAACTGTCTTCAAGTTGCGTCCATATCCTACACACACGTGCATGCATACACGAATCTGTACACACATACACACATACCCACACACTCATGCCTGCACTCAGACATAAACACACACTCCTACATACACAAACACACTCCTGATTGCGAAAAACAAAAATTGAATTCAAGACGTCAAAATTCAAATTATCATTATTATTTTTTGAATACAGGTTAGCATAAAAGAACTTCTCGGTTTCAAAAATGTATATTTCATGAACTATTACACTTTGCACTATAAACGATACATAAAAATAAAGAAAACTGTGAAAGTAATTTTTCACTCACAAATGTTCGATGTGTGCGCCTTTCGTAACGCGACACACATCTATAACATACATTTTGGAGTGTTTCACTCATTTTTCCGTAATGCTACACATATGCGATACTTTAAGTTCTTGCTATGTTGTAGGCAATGGTGGTGATAAGCACTGTATTTGACGAAACCCCATTTTAAAAAAATCACATGGGGTTTTTGTTTGGGGATCCGGTTTGACCAACGCAAAAGGGTAAATCATCATCACCTGCATGGCCAATCCAGCGTTGCGGAACGTCAATGGCGCAGCGAAGTGGGGGGGGGGGGTTGAAAACACCCCCCAGAGGTCTTGGTTTTAATATTATTGCCAATCTTTATACAGTACTTAATGCATGTGTAAGAACTGTTGTGACTAAAAAAACCCTTTCCGGAAGAAATTTCTGTCTGCGCAAGTGCGGAACGTTGAACGTTTAAGTAGTTACTTATATACGTTTAAAAAAAAAAATAAAACACATGGACAGTTTTTCTTTATTTTTATGTATTATTTATAGTGATAAGAGAAATAGTTACTGAAATATATTTTTTTTTAAACCGGGATATTCTTTAATGCTAACCCTGTACAGGAGCTATTTTAAAAAGTAGTGAAACTAACTTACAGCCTTACTAATTGTGATTTAATTACAAAAATAAGTCTTTTAAACATCTTAAGACTAGCGTATTCAAGTTTCTGACACTATTTTAAGACACAAGAAAAATCCGTTTCAAATGCAAAACAAAATTATTCAATTTACACTACTTAAACAAATATTCTTGCTCGAAAGAAGCTCACAAGCAAATTTTTTTAGCTTTAAATTAGAAAGATTCGATTACAAGCAAAGAAAAGCTCGAATTGAAAACCCTTTTCCAATTTTTTTTTTTTTTTTTTTTTCCAATTCCGAAGTGTTTGAAAATTTTCAATCCTGCCAAGAAGGGTTCTTTTTTCGCTAAAGATCAGCGAATAAAGGGGAAAAGAATCCCTTTTTGTAGATTAGATTCTTCAATCTTAAATCTTCTCCAACTGGAAATAAGGAACAAGAATAGGACGAAAGTGGAAAAATACAACGAAAACGAAACAAGTGTTTTTCTTTTAGCACTTCAAAAATGCAATTGCAAAATTTGTTCCGATTTGCTTCATTTCAGTCGTGATTTTTATGTATATGTTACCGTAAAAGACTGAAATTGGAGAATGTCGACTTTCACATGCGATTCACCGGAAGTATTCAATTTTTCGCCGATGTCTTTGCTATGTGAACGTTGATATTCACCGGTCAATGTCGACATATATCAGATTTTGAACTTTTGCAGCAAGGTTAAATATCAGAGGGTACCTAATATTATGCTATATTAAAACCATCAGAGTGGTGTAATGGTTAAATAGACATTGGTCTCTCATGCCCAAAGGCACAGCCTCGAACCTGGCTCCAGTCGGCGGATTTTCAAGACGCAAAAAATCGATAGCGTATGACTGTCGTAAGGTTATGCGGTATGTAAAAGATCCCTTGAGGATTTGTTGGGCTTGGAGTACTCTTCTCGGCTAACTTAAACTCTAGCGCAATTTCGCATCGACTAGAGCTCAGGTGCCTCCATCTAGTGAAGAAACTGGGCGTCAAAATTCTAGTAGTTATGGCATCCGCCGATAATGGTGCTACATGAAAGAATGCTATAGGGTCATTCCATGTCAAGTGATCCAAAATTTGGGAAATTTTTTCCCTCACCCTTTTGTATTTCTTTGAAATTTGGCTCATCGATTGTACTCTTCGAGGTAATCAAAAGTCCAAATTTTTAGATTTTTATCTCTATTATTTTTTTATTTATGACACTTTGATTTTTCGAAAAACCCTCTTTTTTTCATGGATGTTTGAACATAAAATGGACGATAACTCAGCACCAAATATAGATAGAAAGATTTGGTAAAAAGCATTTTAAAGTACATTAGTTGCTGTTTAATTGGATATGCAACATGACTAATTTCAGAAAATTTTTAATTTTTAAAAATGAAATTTAAATTTTAAATTTAAATTTCTCAGAAAAAGTATAATGAATTTTTTTTAAAAAATTCTCAAAAATTTGTGTGTATTTTATCTTTATTTGTGCAAAGTTTCAAGTTGGGATCTCAATAGGATCATATTTTTATGAATTTTTAAATAAAATTTGACTTATGAAATAATGACATTTTTCAGATTCTAACTATAGTTAAATATGGGGTTTTCTTACTGGGGATGGTCTAGTAAGTAGTAATTGATCATGATTATGCTTGAAATGAGCTGACATGAATTTGTAGATTGGTAAGCCCCCCCCCCCCCCACCACTTTAAATTTTTTTTTCAAAACATTTCGAAAATTAAAATTAAATAAATAAATAAATAAAACAAAATAAATAGTAAACTTATTAAAAGTTGGTAAATAATCTTCTTTAAAGCAAGAAAAAGCCCCCTCCCCCAGCACCACCACTTTTTTTTTTTTTTTTCAAAACTATTTTCAAAACGCAAAAAATAAATAAATTAATAAAATAAAACAAAATGAATAGAAAGCAGATAAAAAGCTGGTAAATGTTCTTCTTTAAAGCAAGACGAAGTACATTCCCTCCCCCCCCCACCCACACATACGATTAACACTATAATAGTATCACGCCTCACCTGACGGGTTTTTTTTCGGACCAAGTGTTTCTTTTTCAATCCGAACTTCACAAAATTTACTTGATTAATTCACTATCTGAGAAGGAAAGTTATGATTCATTTCATCCCCTACCCCTGCGCCAACTTTCAATTTTGGAGGGAGGAAAGAAATAGTTTGCCCCAAGATCATAGCAAAATCGGAGCGTTTCCCCCCATTTTATTTCATTCTTTTCACACTAAACTAAAAATCAATCTAAATATCAGATCATATGTCTGTCCGCATAAAACTAAACGTCTTTCCACACATTTTAGAGTGCAGCTGTTTTTTTCTTTGCTTTAATGCTAGCTTTCTTTTAATTTCAGTTGTAAAAGAGAGCATATATGTATCTCCGCATAAAACTGTCTTTCTACAACATTTGGAGTGCGGCGGTCTTCTTTTCTTTAATGCTAGTTTTCTTTTTAGTTCCAGTTGTAAAGGAGAGCAATGCAGCGAGATCTATTTATGCATATATTAAAAGCAGTTATAGATCAAACAAATTTTGCTAGTTTGAGCATAACCTTCCATGTTGTTAAGCTTCATTCCAGATTGCTCTTCCCCCTCCCCCTATCGTCCCACTTTTCGAAAGAAAAAAAAAGCTGCAAATGAGTGGTTCTATTTGTCTGTTAAAGTTTTTCTGACTTTTAGTTTTTATGACCCCCCCCCCCCATTTATAAGCCTTAGTCACTGCTGATGTTTAGCAGCGTGCATCCCAGTTTATTATGATTATAACTCTTACGTGCCAGCTTTTTTTTTTTTTTTTAAATACAGTTTTGGGGGGAAAAAAAGATAAAAAAGTGGTTGTGTGGCAGGGGGGGGGGGTACCAATCTACAAATTCATGTCAGCTCATTTCAAGCATAGTCGTGATCAATTACTACTTACTAGACCATCCTTAGTAAGAGAACCCTATATTTAACTAGTTAGAATCTGAAAAATGTCATTATTTCATAAGTCAAATTTTATTTAAAAATTCATAAAAATATGATCCCATTGAGATCCCAACTTGAAACTTTGCACAAATGAAGATAAAATACACACAAATTTTTGAGAATTTTTTTAAAAAAATTCATTATACCTTTTCTGAGAAATTCAAATTTAAAATTTAAATTTCATTTTTTAAAAATTAAAAAAATTCTGAAATTAGTCATGTTGCATATCCAATTAAACAGCAACTAATGTACTTTAAAATCCTTTTTACCAAATCTTTCTATCTATATTTGGTGGGGGTGGGGGTCTGAGTGTATATCGGTGTCCATTTTATGTTCAAACATCCATGAAAAAAAGAGGGTTTTTCGAAAAAATCAAAGTGTCATAAATAAAAAAATAATAGAGAGAAAAATCTAAAAATTTGGGACTTTTGATTACCTTAAAGGGTACAATTGATGAGCCAAATTTCAAAGAAATACAAAAAGGTGAGGGAAAAAACTTTGGATCACTTGATATGGAATGACCCTATAGTGGTTTGCACTAGGTTTGCAAAAGTAACGACTCAATTGAAAGGAGGGTAAAAACGCTGTCTGAAAGTAGCAACAATTTTTATTTGATTCTTTTTGAACAAAGAAAACTGATTAATCATAGCTATTTTAGCCTAGCTATTATGATCATTTTAGCCCATAGTGTGGGGTAAAATGAATATAGATACAATGGTGTAGTGAAATAACTTTTAAAAGTTAACAAGATCTATTGGTAAGCAGATAACACGCGCATTATTAAACCTGCAGATTTGTTCTATTTACTGATTGTCACAGCGAAATTTGTAATTTATGTAAAAAATCCCAGTTAAAATAGCGATTAACTTTAAATTTCTCAGGGCGTCGTGAGATCAAAAAACTAAGAGGGAAGGTATCAGTTTTAGCAAGCCCCCATCTCACCTTTTTCCCCTAAAAAATTTTAAAATAGAGAGAGAATGTGGATTCAGCTTTTGCATTGGGAGGAAGTCTTTATTAGATCTAAGCAATACGATTCCTGTCGTAAGTTTAATATTGACTCAGAAATAAAGGTTCCTGGGGCTTTCGCTCCCGGAAATTTTTTTAATTTGTAATTTTAGACGATCTTTGATAGTATAATGTTAAGGTGAAGACAGGCTTGGTGGCCCTCCCGCGGCAATTTCTCGAAATTGAAGCTCTAAAAACGCAACTGCGGATTGCTCCGATTATCTTAGGAACAGGTAAGTTCAGTGGCTCTGACCCGGAACTTTTTCAAAATTGTAGTTCTAAAAATGCAATTTTAGTCCATCTTTAGTAATGTTTAAGTAAGAGAGAGGAAAATTTCCGTGTCCCTCCCGCGCCAACTTTTCGAAATTGAAATGTTCATAAGAGAAACTTTATGAGAATGGATATTGGAATTTTTGACAAGAAACTTGATGCAGAGAAGTAAACTTATAGTTACAGGCAGAGAGAAACGTTTATAAATGTTACCACTGTATAGGAGTGATGTTCCCATCAATTTTTCTGAGGATATACTCCCAGTAATCCATTACACACAATATGTGTATGCATCATGTCAGGGGCGGCATTTCACCATTTCATTTGGGGGGTCGAGTTTTTTAATTCTGAGTTACCTCAGTATGGGATAAAATACATTTTGGCAAACGGGATGGAATAAATAAAATTGATTTGATATTTATAAACTATAATGTTATTAAGAGAAATCAAATCTTAATTACTAGTTTTAACTTATTTTTTTAATTAATTATATCACAAAATATTTGGATACTATACAGTTTTTACCTTTAAGAAGTTTTAATGTACGATTTTTAGAATCTGGCAATATTGTTACTTTGTTCCATCAATATGCAGTGTCGTACGTTTTTGCCAGTTCAATTGGAGATGAAGGTCTTTTTTTGTCCCATTATGCTCCGAAGATAATTTTTATAACCTCCTAATACACACAAATCCTTAACAACTAGCTGAGCTAATTCGAATAGCTGAAAAAACAGTTGAAGCAACAAAGTTATGATAGAAAACACATCGCCTAGATTTTTCTTCTTAAAATAACCCAGGCCACTTTGAAAATTGTTCTAGCCTTCGTTTTTAAGCATTGAATAGTATAGTTTATACACGCCAAATGACTTTTCCTGCTTCGTGCTATGAATTTTACTTATAATTGAAATATTTAATTTTTCTTTTTCAGTAACCTATCACTAAAAATTTATCATAAGATCGTGTTTTAATTTTGCTAAAAACTGAATCTATTATCTTATACAAAATTTTAATTAAATTTTATGACATTATATCATCATGTAGATTTTTGCTACTTTTTCTAAATTCCTTTGGATTTTTTTTTTTTTTTTTTTTTTTTTTTTTTTTTTTTTTTGTGCCTTTTTAAAATTGTTCCGCAGTAAGATTTTTTTTTTCACTCCTGGTTAAGTTTCACTCCTGGCTAAAATATACATCAGCGCAAAAACCATGAATTGTTTTAATGTTAGATTTAGCTGAAGCTTGGACAGTCCGAAAATTCAGGTTAGCGGATCGAAGATGCTTTGATAGAGTAAAGCAGGGCTTCGCAACCGGTGTGCCGCGGCACACTGGTGCGCCGCGACAAGGAACCCGGTGTGCCGCGGTATTTTCGTAGTTATATAAAAGGAAAGAGACGATGTATATTATTTTAAAGTTACGACCGAATAGCGTTTGTATCGTTCTGTAACTCCTCAATTCACCCTGTCGATCTTGTGCAATAAGACATACCCACAAGGGGAGAGGTGGGATTTGCTGCCTCACCTCTTTTAACTTCTTGTGATCCTATTACTTTCAGTTTTTGAAAACGGATTCTAATTTCCATGAAATCAACTAATTATGCAGAATTTTTTCTAAATCCTTCGCAAACGGGATTATCGCCCCTCCCTTTGGCAGGGATCGTGCCCTCCCGCCCAGAATTTTAGCCACAGCTTAAACTTTTGTTTTCCTCTTTTCGATTCCGATACTAATTTCATTTTATCGTAGTTTCTCAAAGCTTGGTTCTGAGACTTAGCAAACTGGAAATTAAAACCATATACTGTTTCCACCATCGTGAAGCTCTCATGGCAAAGATCTTACCAGATGAGCTGAAGTCAGCTTTGACTGAAGTCGCGAAAATCGTGAATTTCATAAAATCGAAGACACTTTAATTCTCGCCTTTTCTCCGTATACTTTGTGAAGAATTGGGTGCAGATCACCACTCACTTCTTCATACAAAAATTCGCTGGGTTTCATGTGGTAAGGTACTATCAATAATTTTCGAATTGAGGGACGAGGTACGACAGTTTTTGATTTTAAATATGAAATGCACCAGTTTGTTGCAAGACAAATATTGACTTGGAAAACTAGCGTACATGGCTGACATTTTTGAGCACCTTAACAAATTGAATCGGAAAATGCAAGGACAAGGAGAGAATTTGGGTTACATGTATGGACAAGCTAAATAGGTTCAAGTCAAAATTTCAGCTGTGGAGAGAAGTAAAACTTGGCTCATTGGACATGTTCAAACGAACAGTCAACATGGTATGTGAAGGAAATAAGGAAATGGCATGGAAGAAAAGCTGCTGAATGTGGTGGCAAAGCATTTAATCACACTTCAGGACAAGTTTACGCACTATTTCAATAATACTGACATAGAACAGTATGACTGATTCGCGATTTATTCTCTTCATCTGCGGATGCATCAGTTAAAGACCTTTCTTTGAAGGCGCGAGAAGAATTTATGGACCTCAAGAGCGACCGTACTCTTAAACTTGGATTGAGCGAAGTGTCTCTGGACGAATTTTGGTTGCTGGTTAAGAATGAGTATCCTGCCATCTCTTGTCTTGCTATTGATGTGCTGTTACCATACCATTTTAAACTACATATTTTTCCGAACTGAGCTTCTCAGCCCTCACACTTATAAAAAAAAACAGCAAGAGATCATCTCTAAAGAGCCTGGATCAAGAACTTCGTGTAGCTTTTTCTAGCATAGAGCTGAACATCAAACGTCTTTGCTCCTCAAGGTAATCTCAAGTGTCTCATTAGTGTCAAACGGAAGTTAGGTGCTTGGTTTTAATTTCTTGCTTGCTTCTTTCTTGATACATTATTTGATAAATCGTTTAACAGCACTGGGCACTTTAATGACATGTTTGACAGAAATGCTTTGAAACATATGAAGCATAATTTTCTGTTAAGTCTGATATAGATAGTTTTGTTGTTCATTATCAACCTCAATACATTCAAAATATTTCTTTTTTCTAAATAAATTTAAATACACTACGTTAGTCATAATTGTTTTATTCATATAAAAAAAAGTCCCTCCTCCCGTCCTTTTACCTGTGAATAATAAAAACATTTCTATATTACCATTGCGAAATTAAGTTCAGTGTGCCCCGTTGATCTAGAAATTTTTTAAGTGTGCCGCAAAGTAAAAAAGGTTGAGAAGCACTGGAGTAAAGCATTATCAAAATGTTTCACAGTACAAACAAAGCGAATAAAAATTCAAACAAAGTCATGCATGCGATAGGGCATCAACTTCACCATCTCTGAAAGAGTCGCTTTCAACTGTTCAAAATTAACAAGGAGGGCTTTTTCATCTTTAACTCTTGAAGACCATCTTGTGTCACTTACACAGGAGACGAGGTTAAAGAGCACCCAGAAAATGCATTTGTTGATGTGCGACTTTTTTCAAAAAAAAGCGTCTCTTTTGTCTATGAAAGTAAGCATTTGTATTGAGTTGCTGAAATGTATTTCTAATTGGAGGAATTGGTGTTCACTCACTAACTAGACATACATTTGAAATATGAGCGTAACAACGAATACAAAATACCAAAGAATTTCTTGTAAAATCGTGCAGCCCATTCACATTGGATGCATTATCATAGCACTGAACACACAAGTATGAAATATTTAGCCTACATGAAGAGATTATCTCTTTAATTTAAACAAACTTAGATCCTCCATCACTTTTTTTTTTTATGGCTGCAAATGATTCACAATTTTCTAAATTATCACTCAAACAGTGAATAATACTTGCTTGTGTCTGGAAATGTTTCAAGTTTCATCATCTGTTATGGAGAATCCTCAGCTGGCGTTTATTTATTTATTATTGTTATTTTTGGTTGTAATTTCCTTTTGCATATGATTACTCATTTGCTATTTACATAAATTAAATTTGCCCATTTCTTATCATTCTGCGTAAAACATTTGGGGGTGCAACCGCCCCCTCTCGCTCCTCCTATTTGCCGCCTCTGCATCATGTACATAATATGTCATAATATGAAAATTTTTGAAGCTTGAGGGTATACGTTAAATGTCTAAAAAATATTTGAGAGTATACGGCGTATAGAAGAATACTCTATGGGAACACCACTGCTATGTAGTATACCAAAGAAAGTTGTTAAAAGAAAAATATATAGTTTTGAAGTATATTTAATGATGTAATTAAGCTGTAAAAAAATCAGCATGCCAATAAAACATTTAGTTTGGAAATTGCAGCCTGTTTTTGTAGATTGTTCATTTTACTTCACCAAACCCTATATCCTGAGGGGGTTTCTTTTTTTACATTATTTGAATTTGCTTATGGACTCCAAACTTTTTTTTTTTTTTTTTGCAAGAAAATAAGAGAATATTCAGAACCTCACCTCCCATCTTATTTTGTTCAGTTGTTTTTCGATTATAATTACTTTTCTTGGTGCATATTTTTCAAATGCAAATTTTCATCATTATGTATACATGTTTAAATTGCTTTGAAATTTATAACATATAATTCAACAGCTATTAGCACTGTAATTTGTGACGGGCTCCAAAATTTCTCTGCACGCCCCTGGGTATAACCACATCTAAGACAGTGATAAGAAAAAGGATACGTGCCAAAATTCAAAAATTAGAAATAATCTGCAAATGTAATAGAACCTCGTCTTTGTTCTAGGGCAGGATATGGTACTAGTGGCTTTGATGGATGCTTCTATACCGCATGATTTAGAAAAAAATGTCAATGAAAGCCTACCTAGGGTTTGAACTTTAAATACGTTTTTCTTGAAACTTTAAAACGTCTACTTAAACTCCTTTGCTTCTTACTGCCTCGGCAGTACTTCTCAGAGTTCAAAACTAAAGAATTTCCGTACTGAGCCCCTGAGCCTTCCTCATTTCCTTAACGTCTTCTAAAAAAAAAAAGACTAAAACAGTATTTTTAAAACTTAAATTTCGGATTCTAGAAAGATCTAATATTCTCTAGAAAAGCTTCCGTTCTCCTAAAGCCCTGGTTTCCTAGGAGCGAAGTCGCTGATCTTCGGCGTCGCTCCTCGCCGAGGGGAAAACTTGAGTCTTCTGCGCATGCGCGCTCGAGCTAAATCGACGTCGTGAATGGCCATGACGGAATCACTTGACTTTGATTTCAGCGTCATGGCGAGGAGCGACGCCAAAGATTGGCGACTTCGCTCCTAGGAAACCAGGGCTTAACGTCACCAAAGACTAAAACTGACTTCAGTTTTGAAGAAAATTCGGGAGAGAGCACTCCCTCGAACGCTGCTATTAATTTTTTGACGTAAATTTAGAGCATTCTTCGGGAGAAAGGACGCCCCTTCCCTCCCCTTTTTTGTAGGAAGAATACAAATTAAATTAGTTTGTCTTTTTCCTTAAATAAAGTTTTAAATTTTTAGTTCAATAATTTGGATGGTTTTAATACATGGGCCATTCCATTCGGTGGAATGGGACTTTCAGCATATTTTGTGGTATAAATACAAATAAAACAAGCTAGAATTTTTATTTTTTATGGCAACGGTAAGGATTTGTCGTGCATTGGTTCGGTTCAACTCGAACGATAAGTTTAATACATGAAATACACCTACAGCACAGCATGGCACCCTTGGGCACCATGCTTTCACCTTAGAGTAAATATATTCACTCGTCTGGAACCCCTGGTTATAAGAGTGTTGACGTATCAGTGTGTCTGTGTATCTGTCTGTGGCACTCTAGCGATTAAACGGGGTGGACCAATTTTGAAATTTTGGTTTTTTTTTTTCAGAAAGGAGAGTTGATCGAGAGTGTTCTTAGCTAGGTTGCGTCTTCGGATGACATTAATTAACGAAGATATTAATTAAAAACATCTAAAAGGTTTCCGTGATTTTTACTGTGAGAACACATTTAAAATTTTCGAACCCAAATGAAGAGTAATTTTTTCTGGGTCTGATAGAATGCGTTTGGAACCTTCCACGTTATACAGAATTCGAACTATATAACGTTTTTTAAAGGCAGATTTTAAATGCGGCTAAGCCTTTATTCACACGATTGGTAACCGAATTCATTGTTAGCCGACAAGGAAAGAAAACGAATTGATTTAAAATTTTTATCTGTTGCTAGTTTCTACTTGTTTACAAATAAAATACTTGTAAATGATTTTTAATAAAGGATTTTCAATTTTCCCTTGTAATTCTACATTTGCGACTCAGTCGGGGATTTACATTTTTTTTTTATTTTAGCTACCTGTGTTCCTTTAACAAACTACATTTCGTTAGAATGTTATTCAACAGTTTAATTCATATTTAAAAAAAAAATAAATAAATAAATAAATGATACTTATCACAGATGCGTCATTGCAGTTGATACAAAACGAACAGATTTTTTCTCAACCTTTGTAAAATATAAAACAAAATTTTGCATCCCTAAATAATATATTCGTGGAACATGACACGAATAATAATTAGTTTTACAACTTGATAAATTGCTCTCCAAAATGCCATTTCCGAAAAGTGTAGTTAGTTTATCTTAATTCTCCCTTCAGACGTTTTCTTCGTTTTTTCCCTCTAGTTCAACTTAAATAAAATGTAGGAAAATTAATCATTCTTTACGTGAGAGAGGATTTCTAAGAAACAACTTCGTTTATTATCCCCAATTCTCAAAAGCTATATAAAAACTGGTTATAAATTAGCATTAGACATGCTCTTTATCCTTCTTTTTGCTTTGGTAAGTGGTTGATTTTCTTATGTAGATCTTCCAATTCGCTTTTATCGGAGAAGATTCTTTTTTTCTTACTTTTTTTTCAGAATTAATTTATATGGAGCGGTGAAATTAACTCAAGCATATTATGTTGTCCTTAATACAGCAGTTTTTTACTTAGATTGATAAAAAGTCAATTATTTTTTTTAATTACAGAGACAAAACAAAATTTCTTCACAGAAGCAATAGAAATAGAAAAAAACATCTACTCCTCATGACTGAAGATTTTTTTCATCTTAACACTGCTTAACTGATTCAGTCGTTATATTATGGGTACGTTCTTTTCATAGTCAGCGGCGGATGGGAGAGCATTAACCGGCCCTGGCATTTACAGGCCAGCCGGACCCTTAAGAGTTGCTACATGAAAAGGAGACCCCCCCCCCTCTACTTTTTTAAATTGTAAAAGAGAGAGCGGATCCAGCTTCTAGTTTTAGGAGGGCGTCATCACTAGAATTTGAGGATTCAATTTAGGAGAATTGCGTTTTACGAATGTGGAGAAAACGAAGAAGTAATACAAACACCAGCATAGAAAAAGGGCAATATTCTTGAAAGTAATGGGAGGTCCGGGAGCGCTCCCCCGTAAAATTTTCGAAATTATAGTTCTAAAAACGCATTTTTAGATGATCTTGGACGATGTTTGCGGGAGGGGGGATTGATGAAATCCCTAATAAAAGTTTCGAAATTAGTCTTAAAAGCGCATGAGTAAGTTATCTTATAAAACACTAGGAGAAGGGGTGGGATTCAGAATTCTTTCTAGACAAAATTTCTCAATTTAAGTTCACAAAGCGCAAATGTCGACGATAATTGACGCTCTTTGGGGGAGTGGGATGTTTTTTTTTAAATTGAATTTCTTTAACAATTTGTTACCGATAAATTGATCCCAAGTCAGTCTCTGCAGGCGCACTTCATATGCAATATTGATTGAAGAGGAGGAACTTTTTTAACGGGAGATAGCATGAAAACAGAATGTATAATTTGCAATGAACGTGTATAGCGGAAATTCAGACGATCCTTAAGAGCAGGAATCTATGAAACTGTCGCGCCTAGCATTATGAGGTGATTCATGCCGTCTGAGATTTTCTTCAAAAAATTACCAATTATTGCTTATCTTAATAAAAACCTAAATCCAGAAATTTTTGTTCTGAAGTTGAGTTGCTCAGTTTTTATGAGCCCCTAATGGTCAACGCGCGGGAGCAAAAATTGAGCGGATTTATAAGACATGGAACCTGCTATGAGCCACATTTGTCGCCGAGAACAATTTGTCTCCAAATTCTTTTTAGGTACGAAGGATAGAAGGTTCAAACTTTACAAAATGAATGCTAAATTTGTGGCAAGTTATTGCCGCAAGATCAATGAATTTCACAAAAAAGTGGCATTTTTGACGTTTTTTAACAGTTTTGGGGGCGAAAAACTTTGTGCATAATTAATTTAAGCAAGTTTAAATGTGCTTTTAGTTACATTAGGCCGAAATAGCGAAAATGTCACATTTTACTGATATTCAAACTGTCACAACTCCTTGCGCGAACAACATATTGAAATAATTTTTTTGCCCTTATCATGCCCTATTATTGGTCTTATCAGAACAATAAACTCCATTGAGGTGAAATGCTTTAAAAAAATTTTAAAATAATAATAACTTTGCCTATTTTTGTCGTCATGGATTTTTTTTTCTTCATACTATTTGCCAGAATTTCTGGTATTCTAATAATATAGTTTGCAATATAAACTGATGTTTTATTGTTCTGTGACATATATATGATATATTTGACATTCATTTAACTTAACACAAGACATTAATAACATTTAAATTTTGCATAGTTAAGTGCAAAGTAATTTAGTCAACATTTTGAATGTTATTATATTGAAAATTCTTTTTTTTTTTTTTGAAATCAAACATACAGTGGCTTCCAAAAGTGTTCGTACGCTTTGAAATTTTTCAGTAAACCAAAATAACGCAAAACTGAAGTCGAATATGAAGTCCAACATTTTTGTACATCATTCTTATGTCATTCTTAATACAATCCAGTAGTTTTTTCAAAATATTGACGGATCTTCTTTTTGAAATGGGTAAAAAAAAACGAAGAGACAGAGAAATTACACGCCAAAAGTCATCGTACACTCAAATATTTTCAAATAAATTCATGATTAAAATTCTCATATGCCTTTTTTAAATATTTTTGCATTGTGTTGACCTTAAAAAGTCATTTGGCTTTAATTTTTTGATTATTTATTCCTTAATATTGTGCTTATTACTTTAAAATGGCTGATATTCGCAAAAAACAACAAACACTATTTCAAATTTCAATTTTTCCCTCACAGTAGCGTAAAATTCGTTTGAAATGTCTCTAAATTAGTTCATTTATTCCATGCTATAGTAAAGTGGTTGATAAAATGCTTTTAAGAAAAGAATCGGACCGAAAACAAGGTAAGAAAAGGTTAACCGGTAAAGTTGACAAAGCGTGATCGGAGATTTAAAGTTAAAAAAATTTATGAAAAATACACATTTGAGTGCTGTAAAAATTTCTGCAGAGTTGAATGAAAATTTTTGTATATAATTTTTACCTATAATTGTTCGCCAAGTTCTCTGATTAGCTCGATTAAATGGGACCTCTTCCTGCAGAAATTTTCTTGGTCGTGAGAAAAACAGAAAGTTTACACTTTTCGTCGCAAAATCAAAGATAAATAAGCTCAAAACGTTTTGGAATTATGTCTTACTTACAGATAAAAATGAATTCAACATTTTTGTTTAAATTGTTGTATAATGGTAAGTAGAAGAAAAAAAATTAGGAACTTAATCTTAAGAACTTATTTGGATCAGTTAATAAGGACGGTGGAGGTGTTCTAGGTGTAAGGGTACATATCAGCATCAGGACTTGGTAGTTGGTAATTTTTTGATGAAATAATGAATCATGCTGTTCATTTAAATATTTTAAAAACCAATTTTAAACTCTTAGCAAGAAATTTGGTTATTGGAAACAACTTTGCTTTTTTATCAAGATAACGATAAGAAGCACACAGTTTTCAACGTTTGCGTCCAGTGCCTCGAAAATTGTCCTTAAGTTTAGAAAATACTCCTCAATCTCCAGATTTGAACTTCATGTAACATATTTAGAGATATCTGGAGGCTTGATTTCGAAAATACGGCTTTGAAACGAAAATAGAGCTAGAAACAGTAAGACTCTCGAAGTGTGGTTGAACATTTACTCAGATATTACGCAAAAGAAAGGGAAAAAAAATGAAATCTATTCCCAGACGCTTTAAAGGTTTTGTTGATACTGCATGATATTCTACTAAATAATAACTTAATAAAAAGTTAGATTATTCAATAATATATAGACATTTTTTAAAGTGTACTGTCCAACCACGGATTGCATGGAATTTTCAAACGTCCAGATAAGACGAATCTATGTGAACAGGGGGGAAAGTAAAAATTTGATGCGCGTATTCCACTCATTTGAATGAGACTGTTTCTATAAAAGCTGACATCGGTAAAAAATAAAAGATTCGTCCATTTCGGGTGTAAAACGGATGCTTGTCTTTCCATACAATCCGTGGTCAGACAGTACGAAGACTTTTGTGTGATAAAATTTGCGGCACTTTTTGGTTTTTGATTTTTAAAAAATTAAGTTTTAATATTTTCTAAAAACTTTTCATGCAGTTTTGTTAAAAATTGATAATAGATCTTTTAATATTTCGAAATAAGTAATTAATTATTTCTAACCAATGGATAGAGGCCTATTTTGTCGAAAGTCGTAGGTATACGAACACTTTTAGGAGCCACTGTAGTTCCATCTAAGACTCTTGAATGAGTTTTTAACACGGCACTTAAAAACGGATCAGTAGTAGACAATTTCTCTAAACAAAAAAGTCTTCTTTTTTTTTTTTCTTTTTGAAAAAATCGTACTCAAGGCTGTTTTTTCTTCCTAAAACTACGTATTTATACATTTTTAACATTCGAATAAGAAATGAATGTAACATAAATCAGTTTTTGTTTTTGACAAAGTATATTTTAAAACATTATTGATTCAACTTCTAAAATTTACATCTATATTCATGGGCGCCCATTGCAAAATTGTAAGGGGGCGGGTCTCAGATATTTTAACCATGGTTTAGCAGGATATTTTCCCATGGAAGCAGATTTCAGGACAGATTCGAGTCATTAAAATTTGACATTTTTAATTACTTATTCATTAATGGCTTGAGAAGAAATGTTTTTACATTTTTGCAATGAAAAATTTACTAAAAGCAAGGTACTTCTAATTTCTAAAGAGGGGGGGGGGGGGCTCGAGCCCCCCCCCCCTGCCCTCCTATATGGGCGCCCTTGTCTATATTGACTTCAGTAACATAATTCGATTTTTTTTTTCCTTGACTTTTGTATTTTTACCACTACATTGTAATTAAATCCGAAATATCAGAACAATTATCCTATTGAAATTGAATTTCCAATGTTTTAAAATTAAAAAAAAAAAGAAAATTGAAGAAGATAGAAAAAATAACTTCGCCTATTTCTGTCGTCATAGTTTTTTGCTTCTTCATACTATTTGCCTAAACTGTTGTATTTTTATAATATAGTTTGCGATATAAATTGATATTTTAATGTTCTGTGATACATTTCACATTCATTTAAATTTGCACATGACATTTCACATTTACAACTTTTATATTTAGGCGCAAAGTCATAAAATGAATGGAGAAATAATTATTTTTCTGCATCTGCGAAAAGGTGGATTTCGCCCCTGGTATTTTCTTTTTCAGCAATTTCATTTTCTTCTATTGTTATAGTGCCTAGAAAGAGTAGTGTGCCGATCGACGGGGAAAAAGTGAGGTCAGATCCGAGGAAAACCCAGATGGCGCTGCGCTCGAGGAGTACGTTATGCTCCTCAATCAGACTCGTTTTAAATCAGCGATTGCATGCTGATATCGCAGTTTAAACGCCCCGTTTTTCGGATTGAACTTATTTCTGCGCAAAAGACAAATTCTGTAATAAGTGCTATTTGTTTCATGGGTGTTCATTTATTTTTTGAAGAATATAAAATTACCTTATGCTAATTTATCTTCAATGAAAATAGTAGACTATAAGGGGCCATTCATCAAATACGTAAGGGTCCCGAGGGGGAGGGGGGTTGGAAAAGCCTCTACGTACCTTGGGGGGGGGGGTCAAACTCACTCTTACGTAATATTTTCCAAGTCGGTATTTCACATTAGAAATTTCGCGGTCAACAAGTGATTTGGCAGAGATTATGTTCCATTTGCGTCTGGAAGGTAAGAAACGTGTTAGGATAAGATGTTTTTTTATTTGTTTTACAAAGAATGAATAATGTAAAATATAATAAAAGAGTCGCATTATGTATGGCATGTTTTATTTTTAATTAAAATTACATCAGAACGAAAAAAAAAATGTCGAAAAAACATTCAGTTTAGATTCTAACTTTTCAGTAACTATTTCTTTACGCAAAAGGTTTCACTTAATAATGTGAATTTAATAACGATTCCAGTGATGCAACGATTCCAAGATTTGTTATTTTATTATTTTGAAAAACAAAATGGAATCTTATGTAAGAATGGGGAGGAGGTTGAAAAATCTTACGTACCCTTACATGGGGGGAGGGAGATCAAAAATTGCCAAAATCATCCTTACGTAATTAATGAATGGCCCCCAAGTATTGAATACTGTACAATACTTGGTATTCAATACCAAGTATTCAATATCAAGTATTTCTCTACTAATAATAAAGCTGAAAGTCTCTCTGTCTGGATTTCTGTCCGGAATTCTGTCTGGATCTCTGTGACACGGACAGCGCCTAGACCATTCGGCAAATTTTCATGAAATTTGATACAAAGTTAGTTTTTAGCATGGAGGTGTGCACCTCGAAGCGATTTTTCGAAAATTCGATTTTGTTCTTTTTTTATTTCAATTTTAAGAACAGTTTCCGGAGCAAAATTATCATAAGGTGGATGAGTAAATTACGAAATTATCATGACGTGGAACCGTAACATGGGAAGAGCGAATGAACATAGCCAATTGACGAGAAATTCATCATCCATTATTTGTAAATATACAAGCTAATCAAATGACCTTTTAATTTTCTCCTCCGGGCAAAATCCTGCGGGTACCGCTAGTTTCAAAATAAAACTGCTTCTAAATTCTTAAGCGAATTAAAATTATCAGGGCTTCTCAGTCTGAGTTGAAGAGTCGGAGTAGCTTGAAAACCTACCGACTCCGACCTGTTATTTTTTAATTTTCAAGGACTTTCCTTACATTAAAAAAAAATAGAGCCACTTGCTCCGATCACATATATAACTGCACACTAATTTGCAAATAACTGCAATTGGCAAACAGCTGGCTTGATTATTTGTTGAATTTTCGGTAAGACTTATCAACGTAAATCTGCTAGTTAGCTTATTTTTATAACGTTCTTTAGAACCTGTCAGCAAACTGTTTTGTTGTCGATCATTATCGAAATAGAAGTATTATTTGAATCTGACGTTATCACTGAAAAAAAAAAGTATTTATGTATTTTTATCTTTTATCTCACGTGTAAAATAGGGAAAGAAATGTATCCTAAAAAACTAAAAACAATTGGGGAACCTCCTCGTCCCTCTCCTTTGTCTAACATTGCTTATGATAGCTTTAAAATGTTCTTTTAAAAGGAAGAGCGCAGCTTCTGAATCTCCCTACCCTTAATCAGGAAACAACATGACAGTGTTACAATTAAAAAATCTAAATAAGTAGCGATGAAAAGAACATTGTGATACATGTTTTTGGACGCAAAAAATATTTTCCCGTTGTCGATATATGAGATTTTAAAGCCTATGGGAATTTTAAGAAAAGCGAGTCACGTTGTTCCAAATTTAGCGAGTTTCAATGGGGACAGACATCTTTCTCACGCTCTGTAGATATGGATGTTCTGCCAGTGGCGTAGCTAAGGAGGGGCGGAAGGGGCGGTCCGCCCCGGGCGGCACTTTTTGGGGGCGGCAATTTCACACTTTTGATGTGAAAAAATTTTAAGTGTTTTCCCAATAAGGAAATCATGCTTTAGATCTATTACTGGAGGCAAAAAAGAAAAAAAAGGTGTTCGAACTGTAAGGTTTTAGTACGACTATGATAATAAAATTACTCTAATACAAAACATGTGTTGTTCTTCAGGACATCTTAGCACTATTGTTTGTTTTTTCTCTTCCTTCGTCTGAAGCTACAGACTAAGGGAGGTGGTAGTTTAAAATCAAGGGACCATGTTTTTTTTTTCTTTTTGCTGTTAACTATTGCTGAGGAAACAATAAATTTCATAACCTTTCGTAATATGATGAAGCTACCACTTGATTTTAAGTAAGTTCCAAAGAAATCACCGTATTAAAAAAAAAAAAAAAACATTTTTTTAAAGGAAAGTGACAAGAGTAAAAGGAGAGAGGTCTCAAATGGTGGGCGATTTCTTAATTTCAATACCAACAAATTCCTGAGGGCGACGAAACCATGACTTCTCCTGTATAATGGTTAAAGATAGTCTAAAGTGTGTATTTAGGACATCAACTTCGGACTTTAAAATCCCCATCTCATCCAATGTCTCCAAAAATAGCTTAAAGTTGGGTTTTTGAAACTTAAACTTCAAAAATTTCTAAGGTAGGGACCCCAGCCGTGCAAGAAATCACCTAACGTCATCACTGTTGGATCCAAATTTCGTTTATAAAAATCTCTGAGGGAAGACCGGAAACCTTTTTTTCTCAGTAGTGACGAGCTTAAAATGGGCAACAGTTTCGAAAAAGATTTCGGGTGGGAAACCTACCTCCAAACTTTCTCTCATAACGTTGTAACCGTCAAACAACGGTTAAAGTCACGTTTTTAGTAGGACTCGACCGATGCATCGGCGCCGATGGTTCAACAATTTAGCCATCGGCATCGGCATCGGCGGCCGATGCTAACTTGCAGGAAACATCGGCCCATCGGCCTTAAAAAAACATCGAAAAGCCGATGGAATTGGCCGATGTTTTTGAAAAAAAAAAAGGACCTTTGTTGTTTTACTTTTTAATACAAAGTAAAGGGAGTTATTGTTTTTATATAAATTGTTTACTTAAATTTCAGTATGAATTTCTATTTTAGTCACAACTGGAAGAGTTTTTAATACTGCATTCAGGTACCAAACAAGTTAATTGTTGCGTTGTTTCTTGCGGATGAATGTACGTATGTATCTCTTATAAGTCATAACTCAAAAATGGTAAGCTGTAGAAGGCTAAATTTTCGCATGTAGGATGTGCGTACGTTCCAGCTGTGCACTTCCTTTTTTGATTTCGATCGGATGTTCTAAAAATCCTATTTACTCATTTTTTGTGGCTATTAATTACTTATTTCAATGCAAAACTCATATAGCGTCTCAGACTGACGATCATTTGGTGATATATTGCCGAATTGGAGACTATGGAAACAAATATGAGATGGCGAAACCGGTTTCGTTTCATTTTGTTAGATTCCCGTTGAACGGAAGGTAATTTAATTTTTCTATATTTGTATTATGAATCACAGTAATGCAGTCTTTTCTGTATCGCTTCGGCGGAGCTACAAGTTTGGGGCCCGTCGAAATACATTTTGGGGCCCTATTTCTCTATCACAGAAGTTGTAAAACATTTATCATAAGCATTGTTGTAACTCCTACGGTTCCAGTATGGTTATGGGGCCTCACGCGCAATTGCAACATTTGCTATATTTTAAATCTGCCACTGCACGTCAAAACAAACTCGGGTGCAAGTTTTAAAAGGGTATTTCTACTCAATGTTTATGATTATTTTAAACTCTATTTTTTACGACTATTTTTTGTATTTCCGAGAAAACTTGCGAGCCCCTCCTCCAAATCCCAGTTTCTGAAATTAAACTCTAGTTGTTCTTCTGCGTTGCTTAAAACTAACACCATCCATAAAATTAGTTTCTTTTCAAGCTTTATCTATTGTTTAGGAAGAATTCAGAGCATTAATGTAAGAAATTGATTAAAGACGTTTTCAATGGTAGCATAACTCGGAAATCAAAGGGACTTTTGAATTTTTTTCTTCGGAAGTGCTGGAGTAGCTTCAGAAACTCTTCTAGGCGTTGGTAGTAGCGGTTCTGTACTAAAAAAAACGAGGCCGAAGTTGGGGCCGAAGTTTAATGTTGTGAGTCATGGGCGTCGCGGCCGGGGGGGGTCCAAGGGGTCCGGACCCCCCCCCCCCCAATATTTGAGAACCGGGCCCCCTCAATATTTGAAAATCGGACCCTCTCGATAATTGTCAAGATGAAATTCATTATTTTGGGGGAAATTATTACTGTTTTGGCAAAAAAAAAAAAGGCTTTAAACAGTTGCATAATACATAATTTACCATGTTTAATTCATATCAAACAAAACGAAATGAACATCGAAAAAAAGAAGGAAAAAAAAGCGAAAAAGAACTGTAAATAATAACAAAATAGGCGATGTGTATAGTGAACGGAAAGTGAAATCCAATGACAAACCATTGCTCTGCTCTCTGCGCATAGCTTCAGTGGAGGATGCAAGAAAGGTAACACTTTCTTCAGAACGCAATGTCAACCAGTCACAGAGTAGAGATGTGTTAGCGGGGTAATAAATTGTTAACAGGGGGATCCCTTAACCATGGCAGGAAGCCATGCCTTAACTCACAAAAAGTATCCTATGTCCGGTCCCGTATTGAAAACACAAGTCGTGTCCCCGGCGTTCCCAGCTTGGAAGTGATTCCAGCGTATTTGTTGCTATTTGGGGGGAAACAACTGGACAAATTTGTGATACTGAAATCAGATGGACAATTCCCCTCCCCCTTTTTTTCGGCTCTCGCGCTTAAAGCGCTAATAAGTCAGCAGAAGACGGGGATCTGAGTTTCGGCTCCTTTCTTTCTTATCTCGTTTCTCGGCGCTGGCAAGGTTCTGTTTCGAGTTTTGCAGTGTTTGCTTCTCCAATTCGATTCAATTTATATCAACCCCAATGTTACCCAAACAAAATGAGACACCAGACCTCTTTGGCGGTTTTTTGCAGCTGGCAAGAACACCCTGACCAAAGGATGCTAACAAACTTAGAAAACCACTTTGCTGGTCAAAGGTTAAATTTGGGGTAGAAAGGGAAAAGAGACGCTTCATGTGTTTAAAACTATTCAACACGTGGCTTCAAAGTACCTTACCGAAGCGAGGTTTCTTAAATGTGTTTGCGGCATCTCAAATTTGACCGAAAAAGAGTTACGTTACAAGAAAAAAAGGAGAGGAGACTAAAAATTAAAGAGTAATTTCAAAAGCAAATCGTAAGCCAGCAGAACGACGGATACTGTGATGTCACTTCCAATTGACCAACGAAAAAAGCTCAAGATGACCAGAAAAAAAGACAGAAATAAAATAAGCTTCCCCTGTTGGCAAAAGTTGCGACAAAAATTAAGATAATTTCATGTGATCTTTTGATTTCCTTGAGAGTAGGTGACCCGAAGAGCGCTCCTATTTTGGTTATTATACTTTTTTTACACATTCGATAACAACTATGGAGAGGTGGCTTTAAACGGGAAAATGTAGCAAACCTTCTACATCAAATGAACCTGAGCAATTTTTATCTACTGAATCACCATTAACATCCAGGTGCCACTATCAACATCCCACGGAACCGTCTTCAAAAAGGCAAAAGACAACGATTGGTAAGGACCATTCTGTTAAGTGTAATGCCTGCAGGGGCACCCCGATTTCATACCATTCAGATGGGATTACTTTTCAATTTTCCGAATGAAATTCCTAAATAGTGGCTCCCAAAAGTATTCGTGTTCGTACACTTACGATTTTCAATGAAATACGCCCCTATCCATTGGTTAAAATTAATATTTTGGAATAGGTATTTAATTATAAGATCTATGATCTATTTTCAACAAAACTGCATGTAAATTTTTAATAATATAATAAAACTTGATTTTTAAGAAATCAATAATCAAAAAGTGCCAGAAACTTTATCTGAAAAGTTTTCGTACACTTTGAAAAAATATCTATATATTAGAAAAATAATCTAACTTTTTACTAAGTTCGTGCAGTATACCAACAACACCTTTTAAACGTCTGGAAATAGATTTCATTGTTCTTCTTTTCTTTTTTTGTGCAATTTCTGAGTAAGTGTTCAACCGCACTTCGAGTCTTACTGTTTCTAGTTTGATTTTCGTTTCAATGCCGTATTTTCGTAATCTAGCCACCAGATATCTCTAATTTTTCTAGATTAAGTTTAAATCTGGGGATTGAGGAGATATTTCTAAGATTAAGGACAATTTTTGAGGCACCAGACGCAAACGTTGAAAACCGTGTGCTTCTCATCTTTATCTTGATAAAATACAAAGTTGTTCCCGATAGCCGAATTTTCGGTTAATAGTTAAAAATTGTGTTTCAAATTCCTCATTTTTTCTTCTATTTACAATTACAACAATTTAACCTAAAATATTGAATTCATTTTCATTTGTAAGTAAGACGTTATTCCAAAACATTTTGAGCTTATTTATCATTGATTTTGCGACGAAAAGCGTAAGCTTTCCGTTTTTCGCAAGCACGAGAAAATTTCTGCGAGAAAAGGTCCCATTTGATCCAGTTAATCAGAGAACTTGGCGAACAATTTTAGGAAAAAATTAAGCCGGTTGACTTTTTCTAACCTTGCTTTTGATCTGATTCCGTTCTCAAAAGTATTTTATTAAGCACTTTACTATAGAATGGTATACATTAATTAAATTAGAGACATTTCAAACCAATTTACCACTACTGTGAGGGGTAAAAATCAAATTTTGAATGCTCTTTATTGCTTTTTCACGAATACCAGCCATTTAAAAATAATAAGCAGAATATTAGAGAATAAATGCACAAAAAATTCAAGCTAAATGACTTTATAGTGTCAACACAATGCAAAAATAATTTTAAAAAATGACCTCTGACAATTTTAATCATGAATATATTCCAAAATATTTCAGCGTACGGTGACTTTTGTGGCGTAGTGTTTCTCTATCTCTTCGTTTTTTGACAAATTTCAAAAATAAAATCAGTTGTGATGTGAAAAAAAAATAGATTTCAAATTCGAATTTAGTTTTGCCTTAATTTAGTTTTACTACAAAATTTCAAGGTGTACGAACACTTTTGGGAGCCACTGTACATTTAATGAGAGTATCTTTTTAATGCAATATTTCACAAAAAACTACTCGAAATTTGGACTTGTCACACAAAATTTTCTGGGAAAGAAAAGTTTATGGGAGGTCATAGTGACCTCTATCATGTAGCCCCTGAATGCCTGCTAATCAGGTATGCGTTTACTAGAATTATTTTAACATTATGAGTTCTATCGAAACTAATGCGTTCAACTTTTTTTTTTAAATGTTCCTTCTTTTATAAATTTTAATAGAATGGCTACTTTAAAAACTGAGCTTCAACTATCCCATAAAAACTTTGAAGTTAACTGCTTAGATGAAGCAAAGAAAGCTTTGTCGTCAGCCGTTAAAGTTAGGGTCTGTTTCAAAATGTTGAAAATTTGGTGCGGCTGCTTTTGGTGTGCCCCGCTTCGTCGTGTGAAGCTGAAAAAGCTTTAGTGCGCTGAGAAAGCTCAAAATGTATCTAAGGTCGACTATGACACAAAAGCGGTTAATCATGTTGCTTTATGTTACGTTCACAAAAATATCTTGGATGAAATTAATCACAAAAAATAGCACGGATATTCGCATCCCATGTGCAGTCTAGAAAAAATGTATTTGGTGGAATTTAATTTTTTTTTCTTATTGTGTAAATATGTAAATCAAGATGTACCTGTTTAAAAATTTTGTCTTAAATGTAAACCCCTTTCTATTTGATGGCAAGTTTTATCTCCTATAATATATATATATATATATATATATATATATATATATATATATATATATATATATATATATATATATATATACACGCATTTTTCTTGATACAACTTTAAAATGACAGTGTCAGAATGGTCCCCCCCCCCCCCCCCAATAAATTTGAGCTGACGACGCCAATGTTGTGAGTTACTCCAAAATCAGAGGGTGGCCCCCCTAACCCACACTCGTCGTTTCAAGCATTTCTTGAAAAATTTAGCAATTATTTATTTTGATCAAGAAATATCATTTTGCGTATTTCTTATACTTGTTTCACCTATATTTCGTAATGCGCTATCTTTTTGGCATCATTAATAGCGATCGATTTTTTTTTTCTGTTGTAAGTAACTATTTTTATGTATTTATATAAAATCAATGAATAAGTTATTTTCGTTTTCATCATATTTCTAATAAAATGTTATAGAAAAGTTTAAAGGATTTTCTATTATGCAAATTTTTGAATTTTAGAAAATTATTGTTACATTGAAAAATTTAATTTGAACTTGTTTGTAGTGTTTCATAAGAGATTAAACAATCAAATTGTTCAATATTACGTGTGCAAACATCAGATCGAGTAGTATATGTATTCAGTTATTAACTTGGTCTAAATATTGAGTTTGTTTATTGTGGCTGCGTTTTAAGAACCTCGCTCTTTTCATGGCTATTTCTTTTTTTCGCAAAATTTATGTCACTGTTTATAGCTTTTATGAAAAATGCAAACTTTTCAGTTCATAAATTTTAAATAAGTATAAAAATATAACTATTATGATTTAATATTGTAATTTATCTGTTACCTTTTTTGTTTAATTTGATGACTAAAAAATGTCTACGTGCAATCTTTCCACTTTAATTGCGTAATTTGTTGACGGTTTCATAGTTTTATTCTTATTTATTTATTCACTTTTCGAATAATTAAACAATATAATTTAATGTTTTTTAACTATGTTCAGTGTACCTAAATCCATACATTATTATAATATTACTGAAATCTTAGTTATATGTTCAATTTAAAAAAAAAAAACAAATCAGTTGGTTATTAAACAGCCTCTTTGTTTTTCTTCTTCTTTTTCTTTTTATTTTCTTTTTATTCTTTTTTAAATTTAATAGCTGTTGTTCTTTGTCTTCCATCATACAGCAGTCAAAAAAGGAGAAGTATAACTACACCTTATACAGATTGTACGTAGTAAGATCCAAAAATTTGGGGACAAGCTGCATAAAACCTTACCCAGAATAGTTCACATTACCGAAGCACATCCACCTTCAAAAGGTTACCCTTGAACTACTATGTACTTCTGCCAGTGTTCATATAACTTTTGGAAACACTCCTATAAGCCATTTTTCGCTACGTTTTGTGATGCTGCTTTACCTTCTCCTGACGGAAGAAAGCGGCGTCCATGCAATTTTTTTTTTGCTGGGAACAGGTAAAAGTCGCACGGAGCTAAGTCCGATAAAACGTTATGTTATTTGTTTGTCATATCAGAGTATTGACCAATCGAACCGTGCATCCTCAACATGAAAGTCGCCTTCTTCCCCACGATGAAGTTAAAGCAGCAGCGCAAGAGGTTGCGATAAATGTCTTCCAGGAGTCCTTCTAAAAGCTATACGAACGTTGGCAGAAGTGCATAGTCGTTCAAGGTGACTATTTTGTAGATAGATGTACTTCGGTAATGTTAACTATTCAGGGTAAGGTTTTATGCAACTTACGATTTCATAACGTTTTTGAGTGACGCAAGTTTACGCGCATGAAGACGTCACAAGAGAATTTACGATAATTAACTAAGGAGGCGTTCAAAATGGATATTTCGATCATCTATATGTTCTTAGGTACATATGCATGTACAAATGTGCCGAAAAAACTTGTGAAGTTTCAATTGGGTGGTCGTAAAATAGAAATTTAGATCGAAATCTGATTTTTTTTTTTTTTTTTTTTTTTTGTGATTACAATTCCTTATTCGTAGAAAGGAAGTAAAGTGAAATAAATCAATGATCCTTTAAATCCCTGACATTGTTATCAATTTATTTCTATGTTTTTTTTTTTTTTTTTTTTTTTTGCCATCGGCCAACGGCATCGGCCATCGGCAATCGGCCATTTGGAGGAAAACAATCGGCCATCTTTGAACAATCGGCCAACAATCGGCATCGGCCAAAAAATGCCATCGGCGAGCCCTAGTTTTTAGGACGTCGTTTTCAAAACATTTCAAGGGGAGACGAAATAAAAATCTTACTCCCCAACAATTTTGGAAACATTTAGAAACTTTTGCCGTCAAAGATAGCCTACAATTGCGTTTTTGAAACTTCGGCATCGAAAAATTTCCAGAGAACTCCTGAGCGTTTCCTATTCTCTTTAACGTCATCAAAGGTAGACTAAAATTGATTTTAATTTTGAGAAAGAAAATGGAGGGAGATCCAATCATTTTTTATACAAGCGTTACTAAAAATTGCTTAAAATTCCGAATTTCGACTGAACTTTTGGAATGTTTCGATGGGGCTCTGAATTACTTTTTTTTATTCTGTAAGAAAAATAAGAAGGAAAAAAACTTTTTTTCTTGTTTATTAAAATCCTATTAAAATACTTTAAAGTCTTTAATGTGTCAACTATTTCCCATAAAAAAAGGGCGGCAAATTGAGGAACCACCCCGGGCGGCAGAAAGTGTTGCTACGCCAATGTGTTCTGCCACATGCAGACGAGGAAATCGTCTGTGAGAAATTGGTACCTTCAATCCCTCGCCAAGTGTTTAAATTTGCCACTTTTCTTAAAATTTTGGGAGACTTAAATACTTTTTATCTCGATAACGAGGGACGATAACAATAATAATTATCAATTTCGTACAGGATTTTAAAAGGCTGAAATTCAAAAAAAAAAAAAAAAAATTAAATATAACTTACTAGCTTGTTGATTCCGTTTGTCCGAAAGTCTTATGGTCGGTCGCTAACAGTAACCAGGCGTAGCGTTGCTGGAGATTTCCAACCTATTCTCCAGAAATATTAACTGTAGGGGTGGTGCTACCATATACCGAACCAAAGTCGGACTCTTTCTCATTTAGGGGCTTCATTGACTCAGAAGTCGCTCCTTTCTGCTTTAAACTCATGCTGGCTATATGAATGGGGCTTGAGTCTCCCAAGTGGCATTAAAAACAACAACAAACTGCGCCCTAAGCCATCTTGATTGATAATACATTTGCCTTAAAATATAAGTATCAAATTTTCAGTCAATTGTGTAAAATTTTGTTTTGAAAATATCCTTGTCTTTGTGTCTACTTCAATAATGATCTTTTTATCGTCAGTATTATTTTCCACATAATTTTCATTATATACAAAACCTACAATATTTGGAGATTTTTTAAATTTCATGCAAACCCAATATTCGTCAGGCAAATTATTATGAACGATTTCATTTTATAATGGATTTATACGTGGTTATTTCAGTTTCATCTGCGGAAAGATCAAGTTTTATTTTTTTCAAACAGGGAACATTTTTCTTAACTGCATTATTCCTGATGGACCTTTTCTTTGGTAATTTTTTAGTAAAGTATGTCGGCAGATTTGGGAAAATTGTCGGAATTGCCTCATCTTTCAAAAAAGTTTTTCCCCGAGGAATCAAAACTTCCTCACCATTTATAATATGCTTAAAATGCGTTTCAATAAAATGTTTTTCGAAATGCAGAGCACAAATTGAGCAATATGTATTAGAAACTTTATCTAACCTGGGAATTAAAGAGTTCCACTTTAGTTTTTCTTCATCTGCTGGAGCTTTAAAAAGCGTAACTTTTTCCTTGCATGTTTTGCACCCTTACTCACTTTTGCACCCTGATACGAAACAAGATAAAGCTTTATTTCTTCCAATGTTCAACTTTGATGCCTCCATTAAAAGCTTTAAACGCTGTTTCATGAAATGTTCACGAAATAAAGGTAAAAAAGAGAAACGCGGACGTAGAAAGTTCATCATCGTCATCCATTTCAGCATCAAAATATTTAGCCGTCCTTTTCATTCTGCTAAAATCGGACATAAACTGTTCTTGTGTTAAATATTCTTCTGGGCTAAACTTTTTCTTACCCTGAACAGTTAAACATCTCATAATTTTTGCAACATTATGAGCTGTACATTTATTTGCTTTTTTCCCTTTGTTGAACACTTAAGAAGAAATTGCTTTTGACTTCGGTTTAGCCGAGTGACTTTTTTTGGGGTGGGGGAGGGCTTTAGTGCCCATCCATATTGTGAAACCTGACTTGAAAACATTGCATAGCTACTCGATGCATTAGCACTTTCAGAAGAGTTGATAATTGGATAGCTTTTCTTATTTGTAAGTCTCCATTATTTTTGCAAATTTATTTTTCGCTTTATCCATTCCTTAGAGAAGTTAAGGAATTTTGTGCTCGCCTCTTGCTGTATGAATTGATAACTGATTGGCAATTTTAAATGTGCAAGTACATTGTCTGAAGGACAAAACTGTAAACTTACGAATTTTCGGCCAAGACATACATAATTCTGGCTTGATCACTCCATACAAATGAGCAAAATTCGCAAAAATGTTTTGGCCGCATGACAACAGATTTTTATGAAATTTGGTACAGAGGTTCCTTTTATGCCTATATAGAAGTCTCTAAAATATTTCGGCTTAATATTTTTTATTTTAATAGTTACATGCAATTGAAAATTGGTCAAATTAAATAGCATTCTCATAAATGCTAAATCAGTGGCGGCTCGTGGGAGGAGCCGGAGGAGGTCCGGGCCCCCTCACTTTTTTCAAACAATAATTTATAACTTTTTCCCCTTTTTTTTTCTACGTACGCGTTTGAAATTTTAAAAAATAGATTGTACTTTTTTTTCCTGCGTATAATCCGCAGATTATCTGTTAAAAAAGAGTAAAATTAATGTGGTGCGGATTATGTCCCCCCCCCCCCTCAACACCAACGCATTGATCCTCTGTTACCGTGCCTTTATGTTGTTTATTTTACGAAGCTTGAATGTTCTTACGCGATTCAGGCTATAACAAAACATATAAACATGTAAAATAAACAACATACCGTAAGGAAAGAAGCCTTCATTAGGCACAAGATTAAGACCGTTTGCTCCTTTCTTGACTGTTTGTCTTCAAGTAATTAGCATACTATGATGACCATTTAGAGAAGAAATCAATATTTTTTAGATTCTTTTTTATTTGAATGTACCTTAAAAGTTATTACTTCCTCGCATTTTAAATTAGTTGCTGAAATTGTATGTTAAATCAAAACTGAATTTTTTTGCATCGTATTATCCGTGGAAAATACGATGATTTTTTTTTTTTCTTCAGGCCGGTTTTAGGACTTCAATTTTAAAAACAGTTCCAGGGGAGAGCTCCAGAACCATTTCCCATAAAAATCTTCAAAGTTTGTCTACAACTGCCGTTTTGGAACTTGAATTTCGAAAAATTGGAGGGCGGATAAGGCAATGATTTCTATAATTTTTCAAAAAAAGAAAGAAAAAAAAAGATCGGGGAGAGTTCTGGAACTTCATCCCTTGCCCTAACGTCAACAAATATGGCCTATAACAGCGTTTTAAGACTTCAATTTCAACACTTTCCGCGGAGTCCCCTGTACCGTTCTTTCCCCTAACATCACCGAAGACCGTCTAAAATTGCGTTTTCAAAACTTCAAGTTTCAAAATTGAGAGTTTTGATGAGCATATATCAAATCAATCAAACTGATGAGATTTTTCTCCTATTGTGTCCCTTCCCCCTTTACAATAAAAAAAAATATTTTCTATGTGCTCCACGGTTGTGTGTTGTGTTGTATGTATGTATGTGCCTATCGTTACAAGATTTTTTTTCTAAAAATGTCTTTCCATTGTTACACAGAAATTATCACTTGTTTTAAATTACTGCTCATGTAGTTTTGAAGAAAATGTGACAAGTAATCGATAGTTAGAAGAAAACAAAAATAGTTCGATATTTTTTTTCTTTATAAAAATTCTGAATCTGGCCCATGGGCGCCGGCAGATTCATATATTAGAAGGGTACTCCCCGCACGTAAAGCGCTAAGATTTTTTTATTAGTTTTTTAATTTATTTATTTTTAGTTTTTTTAAATTTAGTTTACCTATTTATAATTTTTTCAAAGCGAATACTGAGGTGTATTTTCATCTTTGTAAAAGTTAGTTAATTTATAATTGTTATGTATTTCTCAGATCACAATATTTTTGCACTTTTCATTAAAAATAATTAGTTATTAAGAGATTAAGAATAATATTACTATCAAGAATATTAAATTAATATTGCTTTTTAAAATTTACTTATTTATTTTGCAAAGCCAGGGGGTGAAGGTGCCTCCCTTGTAGCCCCTTACCGGTGCTGCAAGGGAGGCGTACTGCAGCGCCGAAAAGCATACTGAACATAAATGTGAGATTGTTCATTTTCATGATACATGTTGTAGCTTTTTCCTATCTAATTAATTAAATTTTATTTTTGAAAGTCAGGGGGTGTAAGCGCACCACCCTGCCGGCAATCACGGACATAAGCATGATATTAATATCTTTCGTGATTTAATTAGAAGTTTAAATATTTTGTAGCTTGTCCTGTGTTTAAAATTAATTTTATTTTATTTATTTAACACAAATAATTGTTTTAATATAGTTTAAATGTATTAAAACATTTTTAAAAAATATTCTTTAATTTTTCAAAAACCGGGGGGGGGGGGGGGAGTGTACCTAAGATCTGGCCCCTCACTTTTTCAAGGCACAAGCCGCCACTATGCTAAATGTTTCATTTTTGAAGGCTTGTATTTTATTAACTATTTAATGAAAACATAAAAGTTATATGTTGTTGCAATCAATGGAGTAAGGGGGTAATTGGCGCTAAAATTTAAAATTAATATGTTGAAAATTTGATAAAATAGGAACGTTTAAAGTAATTAATTTTTCACTGTGCACACGTGAAAGATAGCAACTTTCATCGTTCTAAATCAAAAACCTAACTAGATTCCTCAACTCATGATAAAATTCCAGTTGAATATCTTAACAATTCAGAAAGTTCTCAGCGATCTAATGAACCAAATTTGAATAACTCTTGGCTAGGCGACGAATCATGAGGGATTCTTTGCAAACAATTTGTTTTTACCATGAATAACAATGAACGATTTCAAGCAAATGTTGAAAACTTGTAAAAGAACCCTCACGACTTGCTTCCTACCCGAGAAGTGTTGAAATTCGGCTCATTGTTATATATCCCCTGCACTTAACGGTGGATTTCCTTCAAACAAATTTTGTTGAAAAAAGCTCTTGATGACCAACTCCCAAATTCAACATCTAGAATTATTGGGCAGTTGACTCCGACTTCTGTTTTCTGTACCCAAAATTAGTCAGACTCTGACTCCACAGCTTTGGCAAAAACTCAGACATGGAAAGAAAATGACCGACTGAGACTCATGGAATTTTAAAGTCTTAAACTTTGACTCCTTTATCTCAAAATATGTCCGACTCCGACTCAGCAAACATTGGCAGAGTAGCGGACATTGGGGGAAAATGAACAATTCAAAGACTAGAATTTTTTTCCGAGTTTTTGAATCAAAAAACTTCGACTCCCGACTCTTTTACCCCAAAATGAGATGGACTCCCAACTCCATAGCTATTGTTTTTACAGGGAAATAATTATTGTTGATAAGATTTCTTTTTTATTTCTCTAAAGTTTTGATTTATGTATTCAGTTTTTGACAGAGAAATTCGGACTCCTTTATGTCTCTACATAAAGATATACGCAGACAATTTTTTTTAATGAAATTTTTTTTAAGTTGGCATTTTGTTGCTTTTATTTATTTTTTGGAAGCACATTTATTATTTTTTGGTAACAAACGATTTTATTTTAAATATAAATAGTGTATTTATTCTAAGGAGCTTTTTATTTTTATTCATTTATTTTTCTTTTTTAAAATGGTTAAAGTTTTTTTTAGAGGAAAAAAATATATTACCTGCTTTGGTTAAAAGGCGCTACTAGTAAAATTTCCATTAAGTATACATCCTTTGCCCCTCCCCCCACTCCTCTCCCATTGGAAAAATTCGAAATTCAAGCCTCTTTAAGTGCACATTTTACAGATTTTTTTTTTTTTTTGAAAAAAATACCAGGCACATGCAACTCAACAAGCTTACTCTCCTGATATAGCCCCCTGGGACTTCTGGCTGTTCTCTAAATTTAAGAAGCCATTGAAAAGAACAAAATTTCAGACAAGGAAGAACATTATGGCAACACTAATAGTCAAGCTAAACTGTACTCTGAAACAGGCCTTCTCGAAATACTTTTAAATAATGACTGAAGTGCTGGGAGAAGTATGGAGTTTCAATGAGGCTATTTTAAGGGGGATTAGTTTTCTAATGCTACAGGTGTTCCAGTTTTTTTTTCTTTGCCAAAAGATCAGATGCTTTTCTTACACACCTCAAATATTTGTACTGGGGCACTAATTTCCTATTTTCTAAATATTGTGCTAACCTGCAATGATTCTGCTCCAAGTTTTGTTAGTTCCTATGTATATCTTAGCTATGACTCCACAATAGACTTTTACTTTTTCCATCCACCAGAAGATTTCTTGAAAAACTTAAATTAAAAACTTGCAAAAATATATGAAAAATTGCTACTTTAAAATGCTTAGTTTTCCTTAATTTCTTTTTTCTTTTCCTTCCCCCCTCCCCCTATCTCCTTCTCTAATTTATGTCAGATAAACAAGGGAGGAATCCGAAGAAAAAGGCTCATTCTATTGGTCCCACAAATTCTAATTTTTCAAAATGCAGAAGTTACTTATGATAGTAAAGATAACACATATGCAGCCATATCCAAGGGGAGGGTTTTGGGGGTGCAACCCCTCACATTGGGGAAAAAATGAAGAAAAGTGCACATTTGGCTTAACATTAACTTAAATGTTGAAGTTGGAGCACAGCCTTTTGTTTTTAAAACATTCCCTGTAAAGTTTCCTGGCTTTTTAGAAATACCCTCTCTTTGTTGACTAAAATCCGAATTTTGGGAAAACGTAATGGATTAACTGTCGAATAGGCTGTCAATGCAAAGCATTCACTGCATTTAATCTTGCTTCTCATAAGGAGGTTATGATGACTTAGGCGTTCCACAAAAAAAAAATTAATGTTGCCACTATAATTGTGTTAGGTAATGTATAATAATTTGCATCTGCAATGGACCTCTTCCTATTTTGTTTTCAAGACATTATCTTAGAATATAAAACCAGAAAACACATGACATAAAGGAATTTTAAATTTTTTTAGTACTTGTTGCAATAAATCGCACAGTAAACATAATAAGGCTTGAATCTTAACAAACAGTAAAATTAATAAATACTGAGGGTTCTAGCGCAACCAGAATTTACTTTTTAAGAGGTGGGGTTCATAAAGGTCCTTACATGTACAGTACAACATCCTTTATCCAGACTAACTTGGACCAAAGGCAATTCGGATTAATCGGGTAAGCAAAAACATTTTTAAATGAGCAGACTTCTCTTGTACTGAAGCAAAAAACAATGTAAAACTACAAGGCACCATTTCTTACAAATACTTTATCAGTTATAGTTCAACTGCTAACTGCAGTGATGTCGGTACAACGCAATGCGCTCCAAAGTGCGCCATGTTGTTTGTTTAATTAGTTTTATGCTTTATTGTATGTTCTATGCAGGAGTTGTATGTTAAATCAAAACAAAATGCGAGTATTTGGCACATTTATAGTTCTATTCTTGCAATCATAATTTAAAATTATTATTTAAGAAAACTAGAAAGTCGCCCGTCAAGGTATGACCAGTGAAAACTGCTTCTACATTTGAATGAAGCCATTGCCTGTTTGGTGATATTTTGATAGTTGAAATAGTAACCCTAACTCCAGTAGATTAACCCTAAACTTCAGTAGGTAGCGTTCATTGTTGACCACTTTTTCATTTCTTCATTTCCCTGAAATGACAGTCTTACCAGTAAAACTGTTAAGTTGCCGGATCAAGTTCAGCCTTGTCACAATAAAGCCTTTCCCTGCATGTTAAACATTACCAACACATGTCATCAAATTATCATGCCGTGGCGCAAGTTTCATTGTTGAAACATGCAAGTTATTTGATCATTGGCTATTATTCATATGAGGATATATGTTTTTAACTCTACAAATTTGATCTGAACAAACTGGAAATCAGGTCTGGTATGCCAGTTAAACAAGGTTCTACTGAAAAAAACATACAATAGAATTGGTAATATTTCTTAAAGCCAAATCTTTTGGGAATTTTAACCATCCCCCTCCCCCTACTAACCCCTGAACAGAAATTAATAATTTGACACTCCTGTTGTGTTTTCCTGACAGTGCAGATAAGAATGAAAAAACATTGAAACCAAAAACCCTTCATTTATGAAATCCTGGGCACAGGTCGACACATATGGATATTTAAAATGACATAAAATGAATTTTAAGCAAACCTTTCAATAAAATGTCGATTTTTATTAAAAATGTTTCATAACAAATTGCAATTTTATACACTAAAGAAATATTAATCTAAACATGAAACGATCCATCACTTCATTTTTGATAATTAATAAATAATGATTCACAAGTGATATTCGAAATGGGAGTAATGTCAATCATTCTACAAATTAATGAAACTTTGTTTTTCATCATTGTACAAATAAGACTTAGGGGGTGAATATTTATTTCATTCATGCAAAAAAATTTTACACTTGGAAATTAATTACAATGAACTATATCAACACAGACCCATTAACTATATTCACAATACATATCCACCCATAAACATATTTACACATCCATTCAACTGCCTCTGTAATATTTTGGAAAATAGGCTATTTAATTGATGTATTGGAATATCGAAAAAATATTATGTTGAAAGTTAAATTGTGGCTTTTCTCTTCATCTGAACAAAATTGAATGATGAAAAAAATAGAAGGTTTTAGAGATTTTTGTGTGTACAAGCTCGGTAGCAGAAAGAGTGCTACGTTTGCAACATACAGCAGATTTTTGAGAGTCTGCAGACTAGTTCTTAGTTGAGGTTAAAAAGAACTAAAATTTTAAAGGAAGAAAATTTTTTATTTCAGAAAATGAAGATTTGTATGCATTTTCTGGATATAAATGACAGGTAGAATGAACTTGCAGTTTTAAGTTCTACATCTAATTTTTAGACGTTTCTCCATGTGATATAGATTTAATGATAAAATAAAATACCTGTTTATCTTGCAGACTATTTCTGTGGTTTTTAATTTGCATCGCAGAAAGCTGAAAAACATTCTGCTGCTAGGTATACAAGTGAACTTAATGTACTGTCAGAATAACATTCTTTGCTTCTGTCCTGTCCATTTTGCTCCAAAAACTAAAAAACTTTTATGACAAACTAATAACAATCGCTTTGGCTGACAAAATCTTTTGACCTATTTAGTAAATGAAGATATATTGAAGATGTGGTCGATCGTCACAACTCTTTTAAGTATAGGTTGACTCACTGATCATGTTTTAGCCCAACAAAATTGTCTCTCAAAATCTTTTTTTCTGCTTTAAGCGACGGAGAAGTGTAGCCATAACCAGAGGGAACGCAACCATATTTTCTTGGAGCAGCAATGGTTATTCTCTTAGTCATGCGTCGGTGCCCTTCAGTAACTTTGTTTTATATTGCAAAACATAAATTATACCACCAATAAAATCTTATTAAGGCGATCATCACCTCCTATTCTGCACTAAGGATGGCTTCACAAACCAAAATCATTTTATTTAAAGCATATTAGGTACTAGAAAACTAACATTTTAAATATAAAAAAAATAGATAAGTGGAGCAAAAGGACAAATGAAATACAATATTTGTAATAAGATTCTTTAAATGCTATAATAATCTTTTTTGAATAGAAATTAAAATCTGAGGAGGGAAAAAAAAACAGTATTTCTGGGATGAAACTCATAATGTTATTCCTACTAAATACAGATTAAAATATCACATTCAAATCTCAAAAAAAAAAAAAAAAAAAAACTTTTAAATTTTATATGATGCAGTACAATTTACAAATGATAAAGAGAATTTTTCATCAAAATTACAGTAGAAATATTCTTCAATATGCTTAAACACATTATAAAATGAAAAATATCAACAAAAAATATATTCCTAAATACTGACAAAAAGAGCATAGAGCAATTTTTGAACAGCAAAACAACAAAATTCAGCAGGGCCAAGCACTTTAAGTACTGTAGACACACTTATAACAGCCATAAACATCAATATATTACACCTTTAATTTACTGATCCCGTAAGGATGGAAAAAACTAAAGGCTGCTCAAGTAATTTTGAAACTAAATGCTTCATTACATGATGCAATAATCTATAGATACACCACTCTCAAGGTGATAACACCACAAAGGTCTAATAATGTATCTGCTGTTTGAATTCCAAAAAAAAAAAAAAAGCATTATCACATTTTTTTAAGCATAGAGAATTACGGACAGGGCTAGAAAAATCTTTAAAATTTTACATGCCCTGCCGGGCATGTTTGTCTAAAATGTACATGGCAGAATAAATCTTTTACATGCCCAGTTTTTTTTTCTTCTTTTATTGTATAATAATAAAAATATTTAAATTTATTGCATAGCATTAATCAGACAAAAAATTAATTTAAAAGCTTTAGATTTGAATCAAAAATTATTTCAATATAAAACATCTTTAAAAAGTTTAAATAAATAACATAATAAGTCATTAAAATTACCAATACTAAATTTAAAAATTACAATAATTATGTCCCCGGCCGGTATGTAAGGAGAAAAGATTCGTGTCCAATCAGAGTTTTTACCTAGGAATGTCAGGCAATTTGATTTTCGAACCCTGATTTGGAACAAATTCATTTACTCGTAAATACAACATTAATATTTCGTTAAAAATTAGGAAGTTAAATAAAAATAAACCAATGATTTTTCAAACTATTCTAAATTAAAATTATTTTTTCATTTCGTTGTTTTAACTCTTGTGGACAAATGAATTAAAATAACAATTGACTGGTGAAAAATAATTTTGGCATCATGTTAATGAGATTATTTCCATAATTCACAAAGCACTTATATCATTCTAGTGCTGATTCCATTTATAAGTTGTACATAAATATAAAAATCAAGCTCAGTCATGAGATCAAAGCTTACTTATTTTTAATTAAAAGTGTTACATGAAAATACATTTCAGATTAAAACATTCATAAAGCAGCAACAATATTCTTTAATAGTAAAATATACTTATTCTAAAGCGTAATGTTGTTCCAAAGCGTAAAAAGCAAGTACAAAAAGTTGCTTATTCTATGAAATTTGTTGAAAGAGTTTAATTTAATATTTTAATAGGTATAATATTTAAAAATTCATAGAAAATATTTTTTTTGTTTTGGATTCAGTTTTAAAAAAGTGCATTTACACAAATTTCAAGTGTTTTCACATTATATAATGCTCAGCATTGATGAGACGACAAAGTATTAACTGCAGCAGCTTAAAATAGATCAAGTCATGTTCTAATTAACTAATAATTTTAGCTTTATAAACTTTTATATACAACATTTTTAGTAAAATAAAAAAAAAATTTAAATATAAACATGTCTGGAATAAAATAAGAATAAAACAATATCGAAATAAAAATACCCTTTTACAAAACAAAGAGCATAGTACAGTCCATGTCAATTATTTAGTCATCCAACTTGTACAGTCTTTCTCTTTTCTATATCACAAACTTAACAGAAAAAATTGTGTTAAAAGAACACTACATATTGTACATGCATACCAGACAGCCCGGTTATCACATCCAGAGACTGCAGTTCCACTCTTATTAAAATTTATCAATCTAGATTAGTGAATAACCGTGCTGGAGGCAAACGTAATCTCATTGAAGCTGAGAGTGCCGGCAAACTGGTAGATAAAGTAAATTTTTCTTACCCGCAAGTGTCCGCAGCATGGTGCGGTTCGATTCGTGAATTGAAGGCAAAGCTTGGGTATTTAGCAATAAGTTACTCCCCTAAGCCAGAGCTAAGGAAGAACCACATGATGACATCTGCCTCCAATTTGGTTATTCACTAATCCAGACTGATAAGTTCTAACAGGAACGAAACTGCAGTCTGGAGATGTGATAACCTGGCTGCCTGGTATATTGCATGTAGTTCTGCCTTAGTTGAGGCTCAGGGCTTACTGCTAACTATAGATTGTATCTTTTGTTCTTTTTGGTAGCATAATCATTTTGAATGTCATGCATGTAAATTAAGCCTTTAGATCACACTACAGACAAAAACTATAAGGTCACAGGAGGAAGAGCAGGGAAAAAAGAAATTAGGACAGAACTTACGTAACATTTTTAGGACTAATAAAAGAGAATAGTTCAAATTATATAGTGCATAAAACAGCATTATTTTCTCACCTTGAAGATTTTAGTTTGTTTTAAAGTCTATTCTAAATAATTATGGAATGTTTCATTTTTTTAATGCAAAGTGAGACATGATGCAGAAGTATTTCATCTTGTACTTTACAAAAGCCAAAAAAAGGAATAAAACAAATAAAATACTCATTCAGTATAACCCCAATTTAACAATTGTCAAGGGACTGGAAAAAGTTATCGTTAAATCGAGGAGCATATACATTTAGTGCAGTAAAATCTGGACCAGTGAAATGTAAACGCAACGACATCTGGTGCATTTTGGATTTATTTCTTGTGGATATAAACATCAGATATGGCAGTTTGAAAACTACTGTGATTGATGGAGTTCCCAAAATGTTTAAGTCGTTTGAATATCAGTATGTCAGGCCCTGTCGATGATCCAATATGTTTAACACCACAACGGCCTCAATCATTAGTTCAAGAACATGACAGTGACAAGCCATCCAGAGTAATTCTCTGTTAAGTTTTTTCTCAATGAGGAAACATGCTCCTTTTTGTGGTCCTGTGTTTGTCCAAGTTGCATCAAAACACAGGCATTTGACTTGCTCACTAATTTCCCAAGATTTTAGGGTCTCGCAAACAACCGAAGCTGTTGCTTCTCCTGTTCTCAATTGGAGTTTCGGTACCGATAGTAATTGCTCAATAGTTTTCCCTGAAACAATGATTGGTATTTGGTCAACAGATTCACTGCCTGCAATGTCTTCTTAAAGTTTTCCATCAATGTGGGTAAAGGAACATGAAGTGAGAATTTACTTTTCAAATATTGGGCAGCGTTCTTTCTGCTTTTCATTCTAAAACTGAATAGAAGATATGTTTAAGTTGTATTCCGATGGATCACAACCTACGCTTTTAAGCACTGTTGTCAAGACAACTGCTTATGTATCACTCAATTTTGCTGCATCAAGACCCACAGCAACATCATTTTTAGAATGTTCTTCCTACCTCTTTTTCTTTTGCAAGGGATAAGTTGCACGATAAACTTTGTCTGCATTTAAAGAACAGCTGTAACTTTCAAACAAGTCACATTTACCTTCATTTCCCTCCAGGGGAGTTGGTACTCGTTCAGACAGCAGTATTTAACTTAGACACTTCTTTGTGAACTTGAATGGATTTCCCTTTTTTTGACTTTTAACATATTTTGTACATATAAAAGGTCTACTTATACCTAACTGTTGTACTACCTTCAATGCATTTTATAGCTCTTCAACCAAATAGAGAACCTTTAGCTCTTCTTTAATTGTCAGCTCTTTTCCTTTCCATCTTCACGAACTTTACATTAAGCAGTGCTCTTAGGTGTCATTATGTTTCATAACCTTTTGCATTTCGAATGAGAAAAATAAATATAAAAAGCAGAGTATTTACTTGTATACAATAACAAAACAATGTTCAGACTAGTATGTTGAGGGAACTTCCGCTATGTGATGCTAAAAAGATGAAAGTCTATTCCCGAAACCAATATTTTTTGCAGCCAATAGCAAAGCTGATATTTATACAGCAAGATTCCTTTCTAGAAATTTTCTTGTTGAGAACGTGGAATTCAATTCGATAGTTAATCACGTTGCATTGCGAGTCGACTGAATACATATTAGGGGCTGCCATAAACGATGTCACACTTTTTTCAACATTTTTATCCCCACCAATCTCTTAGTCTTAAAGTGTACCATTTCACCTTATCTTCTACCTTGCTTTTGTCACATATCAAACTAGTTTTTATGAATGTATTGTAATAAAACAATATGTGATGCTAAAACTCTTGTTACCCACTCCCTCCCCCTAATCCAAAACTATGATAGTTTCTCAAGCCACCTCAACCCTCAAAGAGTGACATCATTTGTTATTTATTCAGTACTATAGAATGAAAAATGTTTTGTTTTTTTTAAAGGGCGTGCATACGGTTTAGTTAAAGAATGATTGTATATCAGATATGTATCAAATAAAACAAAGTTTTAATTTCAGATTTGATCAGTTTGATGTTTAGTAGCATTTTTGAAAATTAAAACCATTTAGTATTCTAAAAATTATCTGTTGTAAAAGGTTAAGATTTTTTTTTTTTTTTTTTTTTTTTTTTTTTTTTTTTTTAAAGAAGGGATAGAACTGCATGGATAGTTTTTGGGTGCTTGCAGAGGAAATAGCTCTCTGGTGACCTTACAGAGAAATGTTTGACTAAGAAAAAGTTTGATAAACTTATGAAGGTTTACTTTGGTTAAAGGAGGTACCAGTTATAAGAGTTTTGGATAATTGAGGTTCTACTGTAGTACTGTAATTCTGTTACCAATGCAAATAACAAAGATGTTTTTTTTTCCTAAAAAATTCTCTTTTTTGTACAAATAAGTTGAAAGTATGTTTAAGAAAAGGGTGATAAATTATTTTTTCAAGTACAAATATGTTTTATGTTGAGTATACGAAGTCCTATTTCTTTCCTATAACATGACATAGAACATACATATCATTCTACTAAAAAACACCCATTTAAAAATACAATTTAATAAAAATAGCTTTATGGACAAAGATCACATACAAATTTTCATGATGTTTGAAATAGATAGCTCAACAAGGCATAGTCGCATTCAGTTATAAAAACATGTATACACAACAAGTAAGCATTAAATGTGACACAATAAGTGAATTACTTCAACTTGTGTGTTTCAGTTTTAGCAGAATTTCTCACTAACAGTAAAACACGAATAAGCGATGATACAATACCAAATACTCCAATTTGCTTTGTATTCAGTTTACCAGCCCAAAGTAAACTTCCATGGGGTAAATAATTTATTGCAATCACAACGTCAGCAACATCTTTAAAAGCAGAAAGCAAAAGTTCTAACTGTTCCTTCACTATTTCTTCGTGAATGCTGAAAGAAGTCACAAAAGCTTTGATCAAGAAACTTCACTTGAAAAATTATTTAGATACAAAGATTACATTAAAAAATCAACATTTATCAATAAAAAAAGATTATTAGTAAAATGCAAATAGGTAAATGCAAATAGGTAGAGGCTGAAATATTTTTCCTTCTGATAAATGAAATAGATATGAGCAATGCTCATGAGAGAATATTACAAATGAATTTTTTTATATACAATAGAGTACCATTTGTATGGGATGTTTGAGACTATCGCTATCCCGGATATAATTTCACAGTTTTTTGGATCACTAAAAAATGCTGTATTTGCTGATTTTTTAACCAAACAAACATAACAAACCATAATGAATAGTGATGCATCTTAAAATATGAAGAAAACCTGTTAAAAAATTCCTATAAATATCAAATAGATAATAATATTAAATGAAAGAACTATTTAAAGTCCTAAAACTTTTAAACATTCACAAGAGCATTAAAAAAATCATTGTAGTACTCTATTATGTTTTATAAAGAAATATAATGAAAGATAAGAAACATGTTTTTGAATGTAAGTGTGAAATGTTTCATACTAGTGGAAATTTAAAGAGAAAAAGATACTAGTGTAAATAGTGTGAAACAGAGTGCTTTTTTTTTTTTTTTTGTAAAAGTTCTGTTTTTGCAATCATGAGTTATTAGTTGTTGTTTTCATGTTGAATTAATATCAATAGAAATTTGCATTTGTTGTTAGTTCCGCCTTACTACAGTCTTTTGTGTAACAATCTCTTGGTTCCACAATATAAACTACCAAAACTCACGAGTCTGGTATTCGATCTTTCCCACAATTTTCACGTATTCATTGTTAAAGCAGTCTAAATGGTTTTAATTGACGGCCTTTCTATAAAAATAGCATTAGAATGTGTCAGTATTTATTTCTTCAGTTTTCAGTTAGAATAAAATAGGGGAAAAGTCAGAGTTTTAAGTGTCCTTTTTAAATTTCTTCCGGGAAATCATTTCGGAAATTTTTCTGTGCCTATCAGATGACTCTTCAACTTTGAAGTACATTTTTGTACTAAGTGTGATAAATTATATGCAAATAATAAGGGATTTATAAAGAAACTGTTCATATTCTCTTAGGTATTTCTCAGATATACTCACTTATTCGAAAACTGCCAAAAATGCATATTTTTAAAAAATGGCGAGAAAATCGAACAAAAAGTTTCCACTTTTCTGGTTTCGCAGTATTTTGGATCCGGGAAAAAACGTTCTGTACTGTATCTTTAATGTAGAAAATGCATACATAAACCATTCTCCCCCCTCCCTCCCTCACACGAATGGAAAAGATCACATTGGCGACTTCAATAAAAATAATAGTTGCCAAAACATGAAAAATGGTCGCATGTGGCGACTGGCGACCGCAAGTTTTGAGCTTTATTTAAGACTAGAAAGTCGCCTGTCAAGATATGTCAAGTGAAAATTGCTTCTACTCTTCTACATTTGAATGAAGCAATTGCCTGTTTGGTGATATTTTGATAACTGAAATTTTAACTGTAACACCAGTGGATTAACCCTAAATCCCAGTAGATAGCCTACATTGTTTTTGTTTCTTCATTCCCCTGAAATGACACAGTCTTACCAGTAAAGCTGTTAGGTTACTGGATTGAGTTCAGCCTTGTCACAATAAAACCTTTCCCTGCATGTTAAACATTACCAAAACATATTTTCAAATTAGCGCGAGTTTCATTGTTGAAACACCTGGGTTACTCGATCATCGGCTAATATTTATATGAAGAGGTTAAATGGAAATGTGCTTACATTTCATAAAAGACAAAATTGATCACCAATTTTTATTTCGAATGGCATAAAATAAAAATAAAAATGCTGCAGTTTAAAAAATTTAATCACATATTTGGTATTCCGCGAAATATTTAGTTAGATTGATAACTGAATATTCAATACTAAGTATTCAGTAAAATAAAGTATTCCATGCATCCCTAATCTTTATGCAGCACCTACTTTAAGTGCAGTCAAAGATAACACTTTGACATAATGAAAATACTATTCAAGAAGATACTTCAGAAAAGAAATTCCAAAAAAAATTTCTTTGATTATTAAAAGTAAGTTCAACACGCAAGGTAAATATAGGAACTTTTCATGATATTAAAATACAACACAACAAAATCTTTACCAATATATGATCATGGAGAGTACTTAATGTTTTACATCAGAGCTAGAGGGCTAAGCATAAGTAGTCATTTAAGGCAGTCAATTTAAGTTAGCATATGGAAAAATACCTCCTAACTTTAAAAATGATTGGAACATTTACAAGATGCAAAAAGATTTAAATTTTAATCATAGTAGGGTCTGGTGGGGTAAAGTGGTCATAAAATCGTAGGTTTTTAACTTTGGTGGATAATAGGTACAACAAATTATTTAAACACTTCAACTTTTTTTGTTGATATTTTACATTGCATTATTAAAGAACGCAGTACATTGAAGTTTAGAAAAAAAATATTGATTTAATTAGTTTTACAACACTTTCTTTTCCCTTTGTATTTATGACCACTATACCCCATGGGATGGGGGAAAGTGGTCATAGCATGGGGGAAAGTGGTCATAGTTAAAAATAAATGCAAAACCATATTAAATAACCCTAATATTTGTATATTTTTCAGTTATTTTTATGGTTACAAGTATATGCACTAATATATGTGTGTATACACGAGTATATCGAGTAAACATGAGTAAACACGTTCATGTATGAGTAGATACATGTATACATCAGATACATGCAACCACGTGCCTACTTAAGTATATACGTGTATACACGAGTATATAAGCATGTATACGTGATTACCTAAAGGAGTGTTGACGTGTCTACACGAGTATATATGTGTCATGTTTATATACGTGTTACGTGTATATACGCTTATAAACGAACGTCATATGCATGTATGCACTTGTCTCTCGAGTATACACGTGCATACCTGAATATATATGTGTATAGTAGACGTATATACGCATATACAGATGGGGGACAAAATAATATGAACACCTATGAAAAAGTATGCCGTATTTCACACCTGTAGTACAGCTACGCTACCTGCAACAGAAGTCTGCCAACTGGTGAACGTGAAGAGGAACCTATCAGTGTCTCAACAGCAGTCACAAATGTTGCGTGCTTGGTTCTAAATTTCTGTAATAAGTTGAGATGTCAGACCTTACAGAGTTCCAAAGAGGAATGATTGTTGGGGCGCGTTTAAGTGGAGCATCGGTTACGGAAATAGCAAAGTTTTTGGGGTGTGCAAGAGGTACGGTGTCAGAGGTCAAGACAGCATACACGAAAGAAGGTAAGACGACGTCTTCAAAGCACCACAGTGGCCGAAAGTCAAAGCTTGCTGATAGGGATAGAAGAGCTATGAAGCGCATAGTAGCCCGAAAGCGCAAGCAATCCTTATCCGAAATAACATCTGAAATGAATAGCCATCTCCAGGACCCCGTTTCAACAAAAACTGTCAAAAGGGAACTTCATGCTGCGAACATTTATGCAGAGTGGCAATTCGAAAACCCTTGGTGACAGCAACTAATGCTTTCAAGCGACGCCAATGGTGCAGAGACCACAAAGTTTGGTCCCCACAGATGTGGCAACAGGTAATATGGTCAGATGAATCATCATTTACCCTATTTCAGACTACCGGGCGCGTTTATGTCTGGCGAACGTCCTCAAAAGCCTTTAATCCTGAATGCCTCTTGCCGACTGTGAAGCATGGGGGTGGCTCAATTATGGTATGGGGTGCGATATCTTGGCGTGGTCTTGGGCCACTTGTTATTCTGCATGAGCGTGTCAAATCTAATCACTATCTGAGCATTCTAGAGGATCATGTCCATCCGTTTGTCCAGACTGTTCCCTGGAGAACGATCGCTCTTTCAAGACGACAACGCCCCGTACACACTGCCAGATGTGTCCAAGAATGGTTCGAAGAGCATGACAGTGAAGATGAACATATCGCCTGGCCCCCTCAGTTTCCGGACTTAAATATTATTGAACATTTACGGGGATATTTAGAGTCCAAACTTCGTTTCCGATTTCCACCTCCATCCGGACTTTCGGAATTAGAGACCATTCTGCAGGAGGAATGGCTTAATATTCCTTTAAATGTTGTTCATGACCTTTATGCATCTATCCCCCGTCGCATTCAATCTGTTCTTTAATCAAAGGGTGGTCCAACCCCCTATTAATAAAGATTTTTCCTTATCTCACAGGTGTTCATATTATTTTGTCCCCCATCTGTATATATACAGGTGCACATGTGGGTACATACACAAGTGTACATAAATGTATATATGGGTCAGAGGCGTAGGAACTTTGGAGAAGTAGGGGGAGCTGGGACACATTATGAGAAGTGTCTGGTATGTAAGGGGCAGAAGCAGTAGCCCCTTAAAATAATTGGTGGGGGGGGGGACTTTAATTTTTTTTTTCTATATATGAAATTAGCTTCGAAGCTTCCATCTCTATTTTATCTTGTATCAATTGTTTGTGGAGAGAATGAGGTGATAAAACTTTTGGTTTTGAAAGAAGGTCAGTCAGTACTCGGATGATGCGCAGGTAGAAATAAAGGAGTATCGGAGATCCTCCCCCGGAAATTTTTCAGAATTCTTGTTCTAAAAACGAATTTTTAGGCGATCTTTGGTAATGTTAAGGGGAAAAGTTTTGAATACCTTCCCTGAAATTTTTTCGAAATTAATGTCTTAAAAACGCGATTGTATACCATATTTGTTGACTTAAGTGAAAATATGACTCGAAGGATTGTCCTTGATCGATTTTTCGAATCGATTTACATCTCCCGCCCAATATTTCGATTTTGAAGTCTTAAACGTAACTGTAGACAACCTTCAATGATGTCAGAGGAAAAGACTGTACTAGGCCTCTACTTTGGTAACTTTTAAAATTGAAGTCCTACTAGCGAGCGTTTTTCAATGGTGTTATCAGAAAAGGTTCAGAGGTTCCTTCTCGTTAATTTTTTCGAAATTGTAATCGCTAAAACACGCGACTGTGGATCATATTTGTTGGCGTTAGGGGTCCAGCAATTTTATTTTAATTGAAGTCCCAAAAACGGAACATTACATAATCTCCCATGTTGTTGAATGGCAAGATATCCAGGGACTCTCTTCCAGTAATTTTCAGGGAATCGGAGCCTTGAAAACAAAATTTGAGGTGCTCTGTAATAATTTTGGAGAAAAGGGGAGGCTTCGACAGCGTAGCATTTAAAAGAATTTCTTATTTTCTGAGAACTAGAAAAAGGCGAATAGATGAAACAGGAGGGCGGAGAAACAGAACATTGGAAATGTGTTAAAATGAAGTGTTCGTTATATATTATATTGTTCAGATAAGTTTTTGTAAAAGTCTTTGATAGAAACTATAAAATATTAATATAATATTGTTGGGGTTTTTTTTCTGCAATAGTAGATGAAAAGTAACAATTTTGTCATTAAAATATATCTGTAAGTGACGAAAAAACCGTAATTTAGAAAGCAAAAAAACAAGAATAATTGTAACTTCGTAAAGTATAATCTGAGGGGTCAGATAACTTAAAATGAGATAAGTTTTTGGAAAGTTGAAATTATTTGAACAAGTACAAACAACCTTAGCAATCTTTTTTAGTTAAATGCCAAACAGACTCATCACCCCCAGCTTGCTAGACACTTTATCTTTTGTTCCAGAATTATAAAGAAAAGAAATTAGCCCAAAAATCAAAATAGGATGCTTTTTCTAATTTATGTGGTCTTAAAAATGTATTCTAGATGATCTTTATTAATGCTAGGGTGGAAAAGTGGCCTGGGAGCGTTTTCCTCGGCATTTTTCGAAATTGAAACTTGAAAAATTTTACATTTTTTCTCTAATTACGTTAAGGAGGTTGGTATTTTAGGGTTCTTCCAGGAAATGTTTGAAGATTAATGTTCTAAAAACACAGTTTTAGACATTATTTGGATATGTTAATTAGAAGAGAAATCCGGGGCCCCCCTCCCAGAAATTTTTCGAAAATGAACAATCTAAGAAACGCAGCTGTGTGCCATCTTTGATATCGTTATGAAGATTGGAAATTTTTCCAAATTGGAGCTCCAAAAACAATTTTATTTGACTTTTAATGATGTTAGGGGTGAGTTTTCGGATGCTTTACCCCAGTAATTATTTGAAAAGTAAGACCTTAAACGAAATTTAAGATTATTTTAAATTATATTGGCGGAGGTGGAGGGGCTGAAGCTCATTAATAAAATTTTCGAAGTTAGTTGTCAAAACGCAGTTTTAGATGATAGTTGGCTATGTTACTGGGAGAAGAGGTTCGGGATCCGTCTTCAGCAATTTTTCGATAGTGAAATTCCAGAAACGCAATTTTAGATGACTAGTTGACCCACGTGAAGCATTCAAGTTAAAAGGAAGAATTTTCTGATTTCAATGCAACCTCGAGATGCTATAGACCAAAGCAATGTGTAGTAAAGCAGCAAAATAAATTGAAATTTATCCTTCTGCAAAGTCAAACTTCGATTTACCCTCTTAAAATCAATGTTTTGTTTCCTGATTTTAATAACAACAGATATACAGCTTAGAATTTTGTATATTAGTGGAAACTTGGATTAAAATTCTGCTAAAAAACAAAAACCCATTAAAACGATATTTTTCGGCCCAGATTTGAACTCCCATCCTTTCCCTCATTAGCACGCTGCTTCATCCAACCAAGCCAATGTGTCTTCGCTCTCAGGTGCTATTCATTTCCAAAATTATTTGAGTAGTTTGGTTTTTCCATATTGAAGTTTTCAATTTCTAGCCTTACATTTTTATTTGTTTGAAATAAAAGTGTTTTCGGCCCCTGTCAATAAAAAACATTTTGAATTTTTTGGTAGTTTAGACTTATCTTAGTTTTTACACTTTCTTTTGTTTTAGATGTCATGTCTCCAGAACATCGCGATAAAACTTTCGTTTAATTTTGCCTTTTGTATTTAAACACTTAGAACTAGCACACTAGCAGTGGTGTGACTAGTCATGACATTTTTAAATCTCGCCTTACTCTGTTTCAACTTTTTCTCTAATTAAAATGTATTTTGGTGGCACATATATTTTTCTCTACTTAATCACTATTTTCATGATGATATTTTTACAAAAAAAAAGAAAGAAAAGAAAAAGAAAAAAAGAAATTTAAAAATGCTGGCAGCCTGTATGAAGTTATGTTTATTTACGTATTCATTTTTTACTTGACTGACGCTTGTCATAGATTTGTACTAAACACTGAATACTTTCTTTTCGTTAAAAAATGTTCGAAACGTTCGTTTCAGCGCTCCTCAGAGGTAAATCATAATGCATAACCTTGCTTGGATGTTCCTAAATAATATTCAGAGATTGCATTTGCTTTCAAATTTTGCAGAAAAAAACTCTTTTTGCAGTTTTATTCTATTTGTTCACTTATCATTTCTATTACATGTTCTTAAAATCGTAAAGGTTTCCTTTCTGCTTTCTTTTTTTCATTACTAATATGAAATTGGTGACGCCATTTCTGAAAAACTGGGCGGGGGGGGGGGGTTAGCAAAACCCTTCTTGGTGATGGCTCTGGTGCCCCATCCCCCCCTAAAAAAAATGTTTGGTTATGCTACGCCTCTGACTGGTACTGATTTTCGCAGGCGAGTAGAGTCCACTTTCCCGCATTTCGGCAATCAAGAGTGTTTAAACAGTGAAAAAAAAGGTGAAGGTGAATTCAAGTGCACTGACCACTCCGTGTGCTCACTGCTTGTGTTGTTCATTGGGTAGGAATTCCGAAATTCCCAAAAAAGGCAGATCACATTTTTGAAATCAGGTTTGAGGTAAACAATGCACGGAAAAAAGCAGCAGTGCAAGAATTTTCCGGGGGAGCTAAGCCGGTCTGAAATATTCCAGGGGAAGCTCAAGCTCCCTCAACTCCCCCGTTCCGACGCCTATGATACGGGTATACACGAGTTAATTCATGGATGCATCCAGTGCGTGTTTGTACGTATCTGCTCACGATATACATGTATATATGGAAGCATGATTATATACGTATGTATACGTGTAAACACAGTTATATACCTGAAAAGACCAATATACGTCCATTTACGTGTATGCACCAGTACATATATGTATACACGAGTATATACGCTTATATACACATGTATGCCTACAGAGTGAATCCAAGCTCTGGAGCAAAAATCTAAGGAATGTGAGAGGGGAGGATAAAAAGCAAATAATAATAAGGAACTTATGGTCGCTGACACACTACATGCACACAAAGCCAGAAACTGATGGATGCAAAACAGGTCACAAATTTTTTACACAAAGATGATTTTACTCAAAATTTTTGTTTTTAAGAAATATTTAGAGCACTTGTTAAAAGTTTCGGCCCGTAGTAGTTCTAATACACGCATCGCAACAAAGGCGCAGCGATGGATGAAAGTTTTTCAAAAGTCTCGTTATTAAAACAGAGAGGTCTTTGTGATTACGACGCCTGTATTACAGCTGCAGGCTGCAGATTTCTTCAATCGCTTTAAAACTTTCTTACGACCTAAAATGTTGTGTAAAATTGTCTTAGTGTAACAAATTTGTAACCTGTTTTGCATCCATCAGTCTTTGGCTTTGCATGCATGTGGTGCGTCAGCATTGTGCTTGTGACCATATGTTCCTTATTATTCTTGCTTCTTATCCTCCCCTCTACACCTTTTAAAATTTTTCCCAAGAGTTTAAACTCACCCTGTATACTTGTATATCATATGCTTGTATGTAAGTGTCTACGAGTACGTACGTGTATATATACGTGTCTACCTGAGTATATAACTTTTCGTATACATACGAGTAAAAGCAAGTATATACGTGTATAGTCGAATGTATATCTGCATAGATAAAAAATACCTATATCGCAGATACCCATATACGTATTTATTGATGCATTTATGTGAATACGTTTATGTACACGCCTACACGAGTATATGCGTATGCATACGTATATACTGGTGTATTTAACCCTACTTACTGTAAGAACAATACATATTAAGTGAAATTAATATTCAAATTTATATCTGCCTTATACTTAACTATTAAGTGACATTAGAAGAACAATATTCGTTAAGCCTAATATTATGACCACTTTACCCCATCTTACTGAAATTGTTCTAAAAAATTATCTAAAATATATTCAGCTAACTGCTAATGAGCAAGCGATCTTAAGACATGTAGGAAGCTTCCTGTGCCGTCAATCTGTTCATAATTCTAACAAACAAAATTTCCCAAAGAAGTTAAAGGAGGTGTTTAGATTTTTAAAATTTTCATGTTTACACAAAATATTTTTTTTTTTTTACCAAATAAAATTTTGCCAGTTTTGAAATTTTGTGTTCAAAATGTAGTTTCTAACTCACCGAACCTGAAATAAAATTTTCACATTCATTCGAACATTTATTTCCAAGCTATAGTCATTAATTTCAAGTATGACCACTTTACCCCATACAATTTCTGGCAATGTTGTAATGTTTCTAAAATACAAGACTTTAGTTGTAAAGAAAAATGTACAATTCATTAAAGGTAAATTTCCAATAAATAGATAATTTCTGCATTTATTCTGTTTCTCAATGGTAAAAAGTATAATGGGAAAGGAAGATCAAGAGGCATAAAGGTTTTTAATCAGCATTAGTTACTTCAATAAACTAAATTTCCCCCCGATTTATGACGCAAATCAAACGAAAAAAAAAGAAAAGAAAAAAGGAGCCTTTCTTGAAAATTGGGGAAAGGGGGGAGCAAAGGGTTGTGACTTTTGATTATGTTATTTATTTATTTATTTTCGTGGAAAGTTGTCAGCAAAATCTAAATTGAGAAAGTGAACAATTTTTGTGCCTTCTCCTAGATCATTATTATTCCTTCTGCGTAAAAAGAACACATAAATATAAGTTATGGTATGATTTGGCCACAGAAAATCTCTCCCCCCAGTGACATCTGCAAAGTCAAATACACAATTCATATTGTCTGCAGTAAGGCCCCTATATATACGAGCCGACGCATCAGCTTAAGATTAGCCATTTTGGATCGGAGTGCGTGTTTGAGTGGCTGTCTTTCTGGCGAGTTATCGCGTTTGGTGATTGTTCACTGTGAGCAATTATTAGTAGCACATGAATTGTTTACAAAATAAAATATTATTTTCGGCAAAACTGGTAAAATCCGAAGCTTTGTTGTAATAACCCTAACAGTGCAACAATTAAAATTTCGATCCAAAATGGCTAAACTTAAGCTGATGCGTCGGTGTATCTATATAGCGGCTCTAGTCTGCATGGTGCCTGTGGTGCTATATGGTGTGCTATGTGGTGCTATGTGGTGCTTAGTCTATATGGTGCCTGTAACTGTCTACAATGTTTTGGAAAGCATTCCTTGAAAAACATACTATAGTTGGGGCAAACCTTTACTGGCAGCACTGTAACACTGTAATTAGCATCTGCTTAGCCTTCACAATGCTGCCAGTTTAGGTTTGCCCTAACTATAGATGTGTGAACTACCAGTTCTACAACATATACAACAAGGCACTTGGAGCTAAACTTATAAACCAAATCCAGAGGGACATGGTTGAAAGTGGTAAAATTGATAACTTAAATTTGAAAGTACTAAAAGGGAACTGTTTGCTCATTTAACCAACATTTTGGAAAGTTTTGATCCAGATGAGTTTTAAGATTAAGGCAAATAGAAGCTATTTAATTCAAAATCAGGATGAAGAAGAGGATTACTGATTACTCATGCTGTTGTAAATTTAAACATTGTTCTTTATTTATTTATTTATTTTTATTTTTTTTTCGATTTTCAACATTTTAGTGTTTTCCTCGATAATCATTCATATAATAGGAGTTTTGTGATATTCCACTTTTCTTAAACAGCTAAAACATGAGCATGTTTATTAAAATTTTTAAAAAACTTACGTTATATTTTTCAAACCAACAGTCTTTCTCTGCAGTATAGTCATTAGAATAAGAGCTCTACAAAGATAAACAACAAGGAATTGACATCAAACAAATTATAATCCTTTTATATTCACCAATGTAATCATGAATATATACAGACAATATATTCAGTCTGAAAAACTTTTAAAACTAAATAAAACAAATAAATAAATGTCTAGGCACTTTCCAACATGACAGGACTTAAAAAATTGATTAGAATTTTAGATAAGCAGTAAAATGTTCAATTAACGAAAAAAATAAATGATATAAAATTATTTTTAAAAAATGAAATCATACAAAACAATTCAAGCTGACTTAAAGAATAATACACAACCATACATAAACATGATTTTTGAAAGGATGATGACAACAATAAAACAGTAATATAACCAAGAGCAGATCCATAAGGGGTTATGAAGTGGCTATGTTAAGCATTGGCTAAAATTGTAAATTCGGTGAAAAAATTCAGATTTAGTGAAAGTATTGGTGAACAGAAAATTCTTCGAAGTTTCACAGGAGAAAAACTTTCCTATTGCTGAAAATTCTACAAGTGAAAAAAAAATATAGCTAAATATATGCCTCACTTATCTTAACTGCATGCTGCATATTCGTTTTTTTCGTGGAACTGTTTTCCTTTTAATGTAACTATTTGTCTTAGTTAATGGAATGCTTTATTTAATAATTGAAAATAAATTTTCAAATTTCAGCAAAATTGATTTTGGCTATGTTTGACAAACCATTAAATGCATTGTTTTTACTAGTATGGCAAAAAATGTAGGAAATGAGCCATAACATAAACATAACGGAAAAGTACCACCCTTATCCACCTTTTTGTAAGCTTTCTTGGCTTATAAAACAGTAAAAATTAGTTTTCCACTGAAATTTATCTTTTCACCAAAATACAATATTTGCAATATCAAAACTTCAAAAGGATTTGTGTAATGCAATACATTGAAAATTTGGGCTTTAAAAGTTTTTTGTTTTTTTTAAATGGCTTTTTTAACTTTTATGGGTCTTTTTTTATGTTTTTATATATCAGGTAGTAAATTAACCAGAAAGCTTCAAGATTTATCTGAAGCACCCACCGTAGTACTGTATACTGCCGTGTACAGGTAAACGGCAGTATCTGCAGAAATGAATTTTCGAGATATTTGAAGAAAAGCCTTTTGGATTCAATACTAAAAATAAGAAAATGTTGGAATTGGATGTCTTTTTTGCACCATTTTTCAGCGGAAATCAAATAAGCGAGCTTCTTCAATAAAGATAACATACAATAGATGACAAAAATGCAAAAAAAATGAAAAATGAAAAATTTGCAGTTACTGCCCTTTACCACCAAACGGCAGTACAGTTTCTGCCACTACAAACACAATAGTAAAAACGAGCTGATGTGTGCACCACATGACTTCTTTATGCACCAAATAATGATTTTTAAGCAACACTTTCCGAAAAACACCAGCACCGTAACCTCACCTGATTCATCACTATCATTAAGCAATCTAAAAACATTTCAAATACTAACTAGTTTGTTGCAAACAATTGCAAAAAAGAGTTTAACAGAGATCAGGTTTCCCAATATCGACAATTTGAACGTGATTCAATGGATAACTCTAAATAGCGGTAAATTGAAACCAAATTTGAAAAATAACTTTTTTTGCCAAATCTGTTGCCAACTTGGTGATATATCGCAAAGTTGGCAATAAAATTTGCCGACATATTGTCAAGTAAGATAGATTGCCAAATTGTAACATCACTTGAGTTCAAGGGCGGATCCAGGCTCCAGTTAAGGGGGGGGGGGGGGGTCACCAAACGTGTACCCACAAACAATGGTATCTTGGTGTGGGGGGGGGGGATTACAACATGCTCGTCAAAAAAAGGGGGTTTCTTCGGTCTAAATCGTAGTTTTACCATATTTTGTTATGTATGAAGAATCTGAAAACGTTGGTATTGAAATCTTGTGCTTGTTTCTTACTTACCAACAAATCGTTGTTGCATTATTAGCATATATAAAACAAAAAATACAGTATGCTTCTAAGAAAACTATGTATATTCTAAATGTTACAATTTTTAAACTTTGTGGAGGCCTGATTTTTCTAATTTGAACTAGGAGCAGCAGCAGTCATTTATGTTGGTCAACGCACAAGATTATACTAAAATGAAAATGAAAAAATTATAAAACAAACAAGAATTTCAAATTGTACAAGTACCATACTGAATAGTGAGTAGCAGATTTTAGGGGAAGTCCAGGGGGTTCAGGCCCCTCCCAAAGGAATATAAATTAATGCAACTATTTCATTTAATTTTTTAATTGACTTCTGTTATACATAAATAAAAAAACTTTCAGTCATGAAAAAGAACACAAAACACACAAAGCATATTTGATTAAACGTATTTTGTTTGCTAAGAAAGTACAATAGACTCTCTCTATTCTGAACACTCATTGGACCGAACAAAAGTCTTCAGTTTAAGAGGGTGTTCAGTATAGGGGGAGATGGAAGTAATGCATACATGATTCCCGGGACCATCAAAATGTGTTCAGAATATCTGGGTGTTCAGGTAAAAGAGTCAACTGTACTTCAGGAGTCCGAGGCCAGAGCGGCAGAATACATTTAATTCATCAAAGAACCTGACACCGCGTTTCGTCTGTTAATTCCTCTTTGAGGGAATCAACTATTAACATTTTAAAATAATGTGTAGCCTAGAAGAGTCATTTCTATCCAAGAAGCTATTTTGGAAACAATAGATTTATTTTTTAGCATATAAAAAATGTAGAATGAAAAAAAAATCGCAAAGTAGATTCTTGGCTAAGTCATATAATATTAATAGAAATGGCATTTAGTATCAAAATGGTACGTCATCTGTATCAGGGCATTAAGAACAAATCGACAACTACTTTGAAAGAAATAATTTCTACATAAAATAAAATATAATACAATACTACTAATGTAAATATACTATAAACTAAATACTATAAAGCTTACACGTTATGAAGGTATGATTTTCTTAGTTACATAATATTTTATAGTTAACACATAAATTAATCTATAAAAACTCAAATGAAGTATGAGTATAATTAAAAACCTTACCCTTGTGTTATAATCAGCATGACAATGTTTCTAATTGAAACCGTTTATTTTATAGCATCTTGGTGAAATTATACAAGGTTTTTAGTAGGGGAATGTGGGGCAAAGTGAAATAGTTAATATGACTGAGCTTTTTCAAAATTAACAAATTGGAAATTTGTTTTGAAAATTACAGTACACAAAGAAAAAACATTGCATTTTATAACAAAACTTGCATTGAAACCTTATTTTCGATTTTTGGCAGTAAAATTGTTTCTTCAAATAAAAAAGTGGAAAATTTTCACTTTTTTTTTCCATGGGGCAAAGAGAAAATGGAAATATTTTTCGAATGAAATATGTTCTATTCGATTGTGAAAAATATTTTTGATCAAATTATTAAGTAACTAAAACGCGGGTGATTTATTAGATGGATTGAATGAGTGACTTTGACTAATTGTGAGAAATTTTAAAAACACAAGTAAGCTGAATATTAACTAAATAAATACTGCACCAAATATTGGAAGGTCCCAATTCATCATTTGATTATATCAAAATCATTTTTGAGTAACAACAAAATATTACAATTTGAGTATCATTTTTTAAAAATTGCTTGTATTATCATACGATTAGATTTTCGGAGGTAATTTTTTTCTTGACTGGAATAGACTACACATGACACATCTTACTACATAGTTAAAATATTACTAGTCAAGTAGCGCTAAAAACGGAGTAGATATTTCACCATTTCACTTTGCCCTGCTATTTCACTTCGCCCCACATTCCCCTACTAAATTGGCTTGAAATGTTAAACATATTTTACCACCACATCAAAAGTGTGTAGTATGCATTAAAAAGTAGTTTAATTAACCTTAAGGGATCCTAAAAAACATTTGAAAATAAATTCATGAAAACTTTGTTATGAAAAATAACATTGGTGAAGGTGAGCGCTTTTCAATTTCCGGGATCCCCTCCAAACATTATTTTAATATTTCTGAACGGTTTTCTTCCACACATTTTTTCATAAGACAAAGTTTAACTTCCTTTTCGACTTCTTTGCGAATCTAGTGATTATGTGGTCAATGTTTACATCAATGTCTCTGTGGATATTTAAGAAAGAAAGTCTCACAAGGCATTCCTCACACATTGAGGATCTTAACCAGGTTTTTAAGCGTCGCAATGTCGAGAAGGTTCGCTCACTTGTGGCAATACTAACTGGCAATGTAGCTATGAGTCGAAGAAGGCATTTTATTCCAGGATACATGTCCTTGTCACATTCTTCGATAAGTTTTATGATACATGGAGGGAAATCTTTAACTGGATTTTGATTCTTTTCCCGTGTCCACTTCGGGACCCACAGTTGATATTCAACTTGCAGCGATGATGTATTAACTGGCAAAAGTTCTTTATAAAAATCCCCCACTTTGTGTTAAACTTCGTAATAAGTACCTGCTAGCAGAGTTTGCGGCAAAAATGCTTTAAGATTGAAAATATCCATGATGTCCGAGGAGAAGCGGTCTTTAAGCTTAGAAATTACATTGTCCAGTAAGGGAATGTAAATTACTTTTCGAAAATATTCTTCTGAGCTATTTGCAAGCACATTTACTCGCTGCGTTTGACGAGACACTATTCTAGGCTTCTTAATTTCGGTGAACAGTTTCAAAGCAGTTTCTGCAAAATGTTGACTGAAAACAGACGAAGCATTCTCTCTCTTGTTTTGCAGTATGCTAAGGGTGTCTTGGATGTACTCAAGCATTTTACTCAGATCGAGTGCTGGATTTCGTAAATGTCTGCTAAGACTTACCATAGTGCCTGGAAAAAGAAGTCAAGCTTTGTTCATAAAGTGGGTGATCCTCAATTTCTCTTTCGAAAAAATCTGTAACTGGAAGATTAAAAAGGCTCTGTTGGGCTGTGTTTGGTCTAGCTAGGGGGGGGGGGCATGATCCCATGACCTCCCCCTTGACCCACATTTGCCCCCAACCCCCCATAATTTTGTGCTTGGATATAATTTAAATTTGTTCACAAACTGGGTGGTACTCAATTTCTCCTTCGAAAAACTAAGTAACAGGAAGATTAAAAAGGCCCTGTTGTGTAATGTTTGGTCTGGCTAAGGGGGGAGGGGGTCATGACCCCCATGACCCCCCCCCCTGGATCCGCGCTTGCTTGAGTTTGTATTAAAATTAACACTGATTTTACCTCAAAAAGGTGTATCCCTTTTGGAACATCCCATTGCAACCAATAGGAACAGGGGAGGCACACAACTAAATCCTAATAGGAGTCCACATATTACATTTCAACTTTCTAAGACATACCGTTCTTGAGTTAAGCGAGATACATACATACATACATATCCACATACAGACGTCACGAGGAAACCATGGGTGCAAGTGTGGTGATCAACACTGAAAACATTTTGAGCGCCCCCCCCCCCAGGTGTGCTTAGGGAAAAATTTCTGTGTATGAAGTTGTAGTTTTTAACTATGTAAGTTTTGAAATCTCTTTAATTTGAATTTTAAGTTAGTGTCTTTTCTAACAATAAGAACCAAAAAATTGCCAATAACGGGGGACCTGGGGGCACTCCCCAAGAATTTTTTTTTAATTGTAGTCCAAAAAACAAAGTATGGTAGGCCGTGTATGATAAAGTTCAGGGAAAGGAGGGATTTAGGGACTCTCTAACAGCAATTTTTTCAAACTGATAGTTCCAAAATCATAATATTGAGCGATCTTCAAAAATATTAGAGAAAGAGGAGAGGGGGCCCTGGGCTCTCCCCAAAATTGAAGCTTTGAAGATTTTGAAATTGAAGCTTTAAAAACCCAATTGTACTCCATCTTTCATAACATTTATACGCTTTTTAAATGCATTGTCGAAGGGATGGAGTTCAGGAACTCTTCGGCGATATTTCGAAAATCAGGTTCCAAAAACGCTATTTTAGAAGATATTGGATGATGTTAGGAGTAAAATTGTTCTGGGCTCCACCGCCATTAGTTTTTTGCCGATCGTAAACATTTTTATTGCAGCAATAAAATTGCTTGGGACATAAGATTTTCACTTTTGCAATATAAATCAGTTCTGATCGGAAAGCCTACCCAAGGTAGCGCGAATAAACCAGAAAAGGAAGAAATGTGAGGGAGGGGTATGGGTGACTTATGAAATGGCACCATTCCCCACACAGTCTTTATTTGTAAAAGAATTCTTTTATAAGATAGCAGGTGGAAAATT